>NW_009203556.1:1675-3603 GCF_000690835.1 Fulmarus glacialis | reverse complement strand
TGGTGCCGGCCCGAGGGGTGCTCGCCCCGAGCGGGGCCTGGGCCTGGCCCCTGGGTCTGGCAGGGTCCTGCTGCAGGGGTGAGCTCTGGCCAGGGGTGCAGTTTACCCCTGGTGAAACGATTCTACCAGCTCTGCGAAGCCGCTTGCAGTTCTGGGAGGCAAAGTACTGCGGGAGAGCGCAGAGGTTACAGCAGCCAAAAACACTCCTTCATCCTGGAAGGGGAAATCGAGAACAACCGTTGCCTTGGTGCAAGCTGTCCCCTGCAGCCAAAGCTTCAGGCAGGACGGGATGGGACGTGGGCTTCAGTCTTCCTCTACTTGGTTCCTCTCTGCTGTAGCTGCTTCGGCTGGGGGGGACTTTCTTCAGGTCGATGCCAGGCTGGAGTGGGGCAGGGGTGCTGGCATCCTGCTGCCTTGTGGGGTGGCTCGAGGGGCGCAGGACGGGGAGCAGCTTGCACGCGCTGGGTGTCCCCTTCACCTGTGAGGGGAGGCTCAGTGGTCCAGAGGAGAGCATCAGTTGTACCAGTCCCATTCTGGAGACAGGCAGGAGCGGATCCATGCCGTGGTGTTGGGCAGGGAGCAGGAGTCCCCTCCTCCTGCTGGTTAGCCATCCCTTTTGATGCCGTGTGAGGCTTGGGGGGCTATTCAGCGTGCAGGTGCCCTTGCCCTGGGAGAGCTTGTCTGTGCTGGGGCACCCACACCCCAGCAAAGAGCCTGCACAGGTGAGAGGATGTATCTCCTGGGAAAACAATTTGAGCTGTCAAGTCTTCTGCTTTCCTCCACTGACAAGACAGACTGAGCTGCTGTTGACCTTGGGTTTCAACACCCCTGATGAGTGGCCACGCTCTGCCAGAGAGAGGTTCCTGGCACTGGATGAGTCAGGTTCGAGCTGTCAGCAGAGCTGACCTTCAGAATGCCAGCGGCAGTGGGGCGGTGGGATTCACCAAGTGAGGGAGCAGGAACAGGCCCATGCTTAGGCGGAATTAGAGTTAAAAACTCTCCCCCTCACCTTGGCAGGGAAGGAAATGCTGCAGACGCTGGAGGAATGAGCAAGGAGCTGGAAATAAATCAGTGTAGAGGAGAGGAGGAGGAGAGAGCATGCTTGGGGGAAGGAGTCCTCTGCATTTCTGTGTGCTCCCCTGCCACCTCTTTGCCAGGTTGGAGGGTATGTGCCTCATGCTGCCCTTGCCAGAGCATCTGTGGGGCTGGACTGCTGTAAGTGTGCCCAGAGTAAGAGCTCAAATGAAGTGTGCAAAAGGACTCAGCTCAACCTGGAGCTCTGGGGCTTGGGCCAGGCTCCTCTGCGGTGGCGTTTCCCTTTGGGGAGGAGCAGTGCAGCGTTCGGGGCAGTACGGAGCATGGGAGGGTGCAGGAGTTACTGCGTGAAGCTCCCGTCAGTGCAGCTCCAAGTGGGCATGCCAACCTCCTGGGCACTGCCCCAGCTCTGCGGCCGCGGTAGCTCTGACTTCCCAGCTTTGCCTGTAATTGAGCATCCTCAGTGCTGTGGAGGGAGCTAGGATTAGCCAGTCTGCTGGCTTGCACTGATGAACCCGAAGCTGTGGGTATGGAGGTTGCTGCTGTGTTCGGTCTGTGCTCAGAGGACGGCAGCATCTTTCTGACCAGCCTCCCCCAGGACCCCAGCCATGTTCAGCACTCGCAGTTTGTTCCCAGGATGGGCAGCAGCAGAGTGTCTCAGAGGTCCTGGCCCAAACCTCACAGCCTGTGTGTGTCTGAGCGTTTCCTCGCCTGCCCGGGGTGGAGGATCCAGCGCCCAGCTGGTTTTCCAGCCTTGGGGGAGAAGGGAGATGCCCTCTGCCAAGTCTGCCCTGCTGCTTTTGCCCTCTCTTCAGCTGCTGGAGGCAGAGCCGTAGCGGAGCCTGTGCCGCACCTTCCCGGGGGACTGTGGGGGTGTCTCCTTGCTTGTCAGG
>NW_009203556.1:0-1615 GCF_000690835.1 Fulmarus glacialis | reverse complement strand
TGGAGGCGTCAGCTTCTCAGGAGACTCAGCAGCCTCTCCGTGCTGCTGCCATCGCCTGTTGTGCAGCCCACGGAGCTGTGCTTCGGGGTGAGGGAAGGACACCTTCCCTCCCGGCAGCGCTGCGGGCACGGAGCAGGCAGGGTGGTCTGGGCGTCCAGCCCTCCCTCTCGTATGGGGCAGGGGTTGGTTTGCCCACTGCTGTCGTGAGGTTTGCCAGGTAGCCGTGCAGCACGGCAGGGATGTGCGGGGTGCTCATGGGGCTGGGTGCGCAGCCTGTTCCCCGGTCCTGCACAGTGGGGCATTTGCTGAGATGGTCTGACTTTTTGCTTCAGGGAAGTATTAAAACAAAATCGACCCCTCCAACGGGCAGCATGGCATCTCCACATTGTGGAAAGGTTTCTGTGCCTGCTGGGCTCTGGCCAGGTTTCCTCCCTGTTCCGGGGCATGGGGCTGCCCGACATTGCGGACCCCTGGATCGTGCTCTGTTGCACCAAAGCCTGCACCTCTTCTTGCACCAAGTGAAGGTGCCCAAGTTCCAAGAAGTGCTGAAACAGCAGGAGTATGAAGATAGCTTTCAGAAAACTGTAGGGCCAGATGTACACAGAGGTTGACAGTGTTGGAGCTGCAGCGGGGAGGGCTTGTGTCACTCGGCACAGAAAACCAGCCAATGTGCCAGCCTCCCCCACCTCTCCCTCTTTCTTTTTTGGGTGGAATTCTGCTACCTGTAATTATCCAGCTTACGCAGATCTTTACAAACAACGCTCCAGACCGGCAGGACTTGGAGTGTAATTTGGCATGGCAGAGAGTCCCTCATTAGCACCTTGGGACGCCGGGCTGCGTTCCAGCCGAGCTGCGAACGGAGCAGTCCTGGCTGGAGGGTCACAGTTCTACATGTGGCTTTAATGAAGGAGGAAAAAGTCTCTAGCTCCTGTGACCGGCAGAATGGCCGGGCTCTGGGAGGGCAGTGCAGAGCTGTTCCCGGTGTGCCCCTGTGTCTGTGTGCTGGGGGACCCTCGGGGAGGCTCCCGTGTGGGTGATGGCTTGTGCCTATGGGGAAGGACACGGGCCTGTGGACAGGAACAGTCATCTCTGCCACGCTGGCTACGACCGAGATTTATTTTCAGAAAGATTTGGGCACTTTGCAGTTACTTCAGGTTCCAGCTCAGACCCAAAAGGCAGAAAGCAGCTAACAAAATTGTTAATGAAAAATTCCACAAAATTCCAAACAGAACATAACAGAAGAGAGAATACTGATGTTTTCAATCAAAATTAAATGCTTTGATGTGCCAGAACACCATTCTTCATTTCAAAATGACATTTCAGGCTGAAAAATTTCAAGTCAGACCAAACATTTGTAGTTGGAGTCTCACGACGATGGAGGTTGGTAACTGTCAAAATAGCAATTTCTGCAAAGCTGTGTTTTCTAATGGGAGTTTGTGCATGAGTGGGAGCCCTGAGTGCCTGTGCCGTGTGGCTCCGCGGGGAGCGCCGCTCCAATGGCCGCTGCTGGGGCTGGCGCCTCGTGCTGCTCCAAACCCCGCGTGCTCTCCCCGGCCGCCAGCTCGGCTCCTGCTGCTCGGCGCGGTGGCTTCCCTTTTGAGTGCGGCGTGGATGG
>NW_009203555.1:0-18116 GCF_000690835.1 Fulmarus glacialis | reverse complement strand
CGCCCGTGGGCGCCGGGGTGTCTCGGCTTTGCTTTTGTTTTTTCCTTTCTCCTTTTTTTTTTGTATGGTTTTTCTCAACGTGGAAAGAGGTTCCAGGTTAACCTTCACCGCTGGCACCACCTCATCTGTCCGGCCTTTTGCCGGAGGACAGCGGGATTTCTGCTCCTCGCCCTCCCCTCGGCAGCGACTGAAGCCAGGGAGCACAGACTGAAGTTAAAAAGAAACACTCGAATCCCTTGATTTTCATTTTTTTTTTTAGCAGGCGATCTGTAAAATTTTCAAGTATTTATTATCAAAGGCCTAAAAACTTGCCTATATTTTGTCTCCCTATGGTCTCCTCCAGTCCTGTTTTTAACGTGTTGACGTCAGTAGGTTAGTCTTAGTAAGATATGAAGTACATCAGCTGCATACCCCAGGTATAGCAGGCACCATAAACCCAAGCTTTTTTCATTCCTTTTCATTTAAAAAAAGCCAGCATTTCCAATTTTTTGCTATCTTTGAACTAGGTTCTTTGAATAGGACTGGGCACATCCAATGTTTCCTTAGTCTTTTTTCTCCAGCACGGACAGACATGTGGAAATCACTGCCGTTACAGGAAGCAGAATAAATAACACTTTTTTCCAAAGAATCTCCTCAGCCACATTTGTAAGGAAAGCTTAATGATTTTTTTTTTTTTCTCTGTGTTCATGCCTTGTGAGAAGCATCAGAGGGAAGAGTGAGGAGTCGATTTGTACAACTTAAACCACCTTTTAATAGCAGAATCAGAGCTTAATCTAGTATATAAAGTATCCTTGCAGGACTATCGTACTTGGGGTTTTCTTTAACACATACAAGCTGTGAAATGAAGTCAAACTATCAATAACTGAAAAAAACCTCTCCAAAAAAGACTAACTATAGCAAGAAGATATCTTTTTTTTCCCTGCTTTACTTAGCAAGTAAGCTGTAGGTGGCTGTATCTTATTAATTTATAAACAATACAAAGACATAAGTCCTTTGGACTCAAAATAAGAAGTAAATTAATCCTGCGAGCAGAAAAATAATGCTTTAATGAACAGAAAGTGAGCTTTTTGTTACATCATAACCAATTCTTATGAACCCATCAAATACCCAATACCCAGAAGCATGCCAACTTCTAGTCCACTCTCAATTTTCGTGATTACATGACTGAACAATTATTGATATCATAGTTGTAAACTGCTTCTGTATACCAATGGCCTCTGGCATTAGCCTTCGTTTGGCAGAAAGGTGAAGACCGTTAACAAGTGATTCAACACCAGTTAAACTACTTTGAATAACAGTGTTTAGAAAAAATAGTATGTATGCACAGTAAGTGTCTGAAACTGCCTCTGACAAGCCTCTGTAGCTGCCCCTGGATCTCCAGCTTCACAGTGTAAATGAGTCTTTAGCATACACTGTGCAGCATGTACTTTCTTCGTAGTTGCACAAAATTTCACTGTATTGATATGCTGTGCTGCAGTTACTACGCTAATTGATCACGTACCTCAAAATAATTATAGTAAGCACAGCTTAAGACTTTGTCTCAGGGAAAAGTGACAAATATGTAGATTTTCTTTCTTTGCTGATGTCCCTTAAAAATACACATAGCATTTCTATCATTGTTCATCAATACTTAGTATCTTAAACAGATACAAATGACTTCTGGCGTTACAATATAGGTAGTACTGTTAAAACTATTTAAGTAATTTGCTTTGCCACTCAAAGATACTTCAGCACCCATGAAACACAGAAAATAACAACGATATCTCCACATTTTTCCTATAGCTTGTGTGTACGATTTTTAGCTTTTATAAATTTGAGTAGTGCTTCAGAAGTAAGACTATCTAGTAGGGTCCAATCCAGCTTTTTCTGACCTTAACTCCAGTGACCTTAAGAGAGCTAAACAAGTAAATCCCATGGGTTTTTTCCCTTTGTTAAAACCCAGAAAATTAAGGAAAGACCTTTCTGGAAAAATGGGTGCGTACTGCAAATCAGTGAAGAATATAGCTGCATTTCAAAACTCTTTTGTCTAAATTTTGTGAAAATGTGTATTTTTAAATCGTGTGTCAATATTTGAGTAGAATTTGATTAAAGGTAGCCAGGCAGAAAAATATATAGTCCTTTGGTTGGTCTGTGTTTAAGTCATCTTTGATGTTTTCTTAAAAGGACTGTACAAAAATACAGCTTTTTTGTGTATCGGTGGTATCGCTAGAAGTGTGTTTTTCAGGACCTGAAAGCATCACGCTTTCTTGTATTTTTAATCACCCTCTGATCCCATAAATACTTTGCTGAAAAATGACTTAGAAGCAATCTCAGCTTCAAGTTTTGCAAATTAATAACTGAACAGAATGGTTAATCATTACAAATTCTCTCATCTTTTACTGTAATCCCTGATACTGTAAGCTGTCAGAGAGTAATACAGAACAAAATCTTAGACTAATTTCCATATGAGAGGAGTAGGTACCAAAGGCATAAATAATACTGTTAGAGAGAATCACTGAATTCTTTAGAGAGAAGTGTATTCATCGTTTGATTGCAAATACTCTTGAGTAAGATAAGAGCTTTCTTTCTAGCTGATTTCTCTAACTTAAAGATATTTTTTCCCTCTCGGATACATTTACCTGTGAGAGACTCTGTGTGTTTACTGCATACATGGATTTTTTTTTCCTTTTTTTTTTTTTTTTTTTGTATTTTTCTTGCCAGGAGGAAGAAATACTCTTGTGGAAGAGAATGAAATGGCTGCAGACGAACCTGACCCAGCATTTACTTGTGTATGTTGAGTATTTTCAGCTGGTTAGAACAGAGGTATTAAATGATTCTTGATATTCTTTTTATTAAACTGTCTGGCAACTCCCTCAGTTCTCTAACCCTCATTTTCCACTCTACCAATCAGAGATAACATATATGCTTACTTTACTGTGATATACTGAGGCTCAATAGCTTCGTGTTTTCAGATGTTCAAAGGAGTAACTTTGAGATCCTTGTATAAAAAAAGAAAATGCTATAACACAAAATACAGTAATAATTCTAGGCAACTTTGGGGGGGATATCGTCCAGAGACATTTTCAGGCTTGTTATTATGTCCAGAAATTATACATATTTCTTTTTGCATATGGTTCTTAAGAATTTGCTGTTGTTTTTGATGAAAATTATCTACAGTTATCAGCTTTCCTTCCATTTCAATTTGTCAGTTCAAAATGTGCCTGTCTGGCTGAGCAGTCAAAAGAGCTTCAGCTCACAAATTAGGCAAGACCTCTTCAGCACATAACTATTTGGATGTTAGGCTGGAAACTTCAAAAGTTTAATACATTGAGGAGAACTTTGAGAAGAAAACAAAAGATTTCCTGGCTTCATATTGATATTTTATGATTTTTTTTTCCCCCAAAGTTTGCAATAAAAAGAATTACAAGGTAGGAGATTTTCAAAAACATAATGGAAGCAGGGTACTTATCTACCCCTTGAGACAATAGTAAAATTCCCTTTGAAGTTCAGCATAATGTCCCCTCCATATATATAGGTAATAACTTAGATATAGTGTGGTGTTGTGATACAGTTCGTGTTTGTTTGTCTTTACAAATACTTTTGTTCATGTTTACTAAATATCTCATTATGAGGAATTTGTTTGTTGACACACTTTAAAGAGCTCTAAATTTATGTCTATGTGAAGTTAAAATATTTTTAATATTGTCATTTTGGAAGGTCAAATAAAAACATTTGTTTCTACCCAGTCAAGATCCTATGTACAGTTTCTGGCTTTGCAAAAAGTAAAGCCCATTGCACTCACTGATTTGTCATTAATATTGAGTCAATAAGGATAACTGAAATAGCTCAGGGATAAAGCCAAAGCAAGAGAATCTGTGGCCCTAGGATAAATGTATAGCTTTCCTTTTTGCCATCCACTTCAGTTCTTCCATACTCTCCAAATTAAAGGCATTAATTTAAAGATCTTTTAAAAAGACTTTTGAAAGCTATTGCTCAATCTTAATTTATTACAGAGCCAATATCTTACAAAACCTTCAATTTTAGTATTACTACTGTAGAAACAAGCACTTAAAGCTCATAGGTGCAAGAAAGATTAAATACTATACTGTAAAACTAAAGTATAAGACAAAAAAAGGCAATCAGATACAGTGGACAGTATGGATATAGCTATCCCAACGATTCCTGTTGACTCCTGCAAAAAGCTCTATATTGGGCCGATAAGACTATACACACTATGCAGATTACGTTACATGAGCAGGCTCTCATTTCAGCATCTGTGCCTCTCCTATGATGACATGGCAGGATTGAAACCAGTTAAGGTAAATAACAATCCTGTTTGACCTTGTGATATTTTTAAATGATATTTTGTGTTGCTTGCTGTTCAAATGCCCATGCTGAGACAGCATTTTTCCAGAGTTCTCCTGATGAAAGTTAGCTTTTCGGGATGCTTTCTCTGCACTGAGTAACTGCAGCTGGTGGTCTAGAACATCAGCATTTACTTAGAAACCCTGTTTTTAAGCAGTCTTTTCAAAATAGACAGAAGGAGATTAAATAACCAACAGACAAACAAAAACCCAGAACACCAAGAGAGGTATACCTGCAGGTAAAACTGAATACTGAATTCAAAATAATATATGACAAGAAATAGGTGTTTGCAGGTATATGTGGTTCTCATTTTTGTAGTAATACATTGATTAGTGGACAAATCATTGAGCTTGTTTATGGGCATGCTGTCTTTTTTTTGTTTCTTGTTTAACTCTTGTGGCATGAGATGGGCAGCTAGCAGGGGTTTTTTCTGTCTATGTCCAGGTAAGTGAGGAAAAACAAGTTAGAAGATCAAGGCAGGGATGGACTACTGTTATGATCTGGAAACATGATGCAAATCCTGTACTTAATTGCCTTCAAGCCCTATGTAGTAAATATGATTATTAATTTTTATTATTAATAACACACTTTACAAGAGGAAAAAAATTCCCAAGATACCCTTTAACACTTTCAGAATTTAATCAACATTCAGGATCGTTTTCAATTTAAGTTTGCAAAACTGCAACCATTATTCTTGCTGCCCATTTCACATATGAATCATAAGCTGTAAAATCATAAACAGTTCCTATCTGTTGCAAAACCCTGTGCTTGCTTGTGCATATCTTCCAGTGCATAGCAAAGTCTTAGACTTTGACACCGTTCCCTCCTCACACAGCACCACCCATCAACTAACGTTACTCACATTAGTGAAAATGAATCAACAGAAAAAAAACCCAACAAAGATCTGCAAAGTAGGTTATTACAGATCATGCTACAACTGTGCTCTGTTAGCACTAGCGGCAGTTGCCCTGATGTGTAGTACAAGTAATAGGTAGAGTTTTATAGTCTAAAGACAGTTCAAAGAAGTTTGTATGCAAAGCTAGCTAAATGGCACAAGATAGTCCTTCCCTTTAGGAAACTTCAGAGCTCCTTTGCTAGTGCAAGCTTTGTGTGCATTACATGCTGGAGAACCATTTGTGGAGGCGCTGCTTTCTTAACAGAGTCAACAGTCCTGATGGTGAGTCGTTATGTGCCACAGATGGCACATGGTCTATGCAGATGGTGGTGTTCAAGATGGCTGTCAGCACGGCATAAAGGTTACCTCAGTGGTTGCTGGGTGTGGCTTCTCACCAGTGCTGTTTACTTTGTAGAACAACACTGGTACTGCAGCAATGGAACAAGGTCCTTTGTGTTGTGGAGAAAATCTTATCTGGTTAAAAGAACAAACAGAAACAAGACTGATATATAGTATTACAATTAATTAGCAAGCAAATTCTGGAGAAGTCTGTGAGCAACTATGCACCTGGGAAGGTGTTAGTTGGATGAAAGAAATCTCAGAGGTTTCAGTGATGAGATGCTGAAGACACATTTACTTTAGGCAACGTGGAAGACACCTGCAGTGTCTTTAGCTATACTGTTTGTACTACAACAGTGGTTTTCATAAAAAAGCCAGTTCTTAGAATCATGTGACTAAGAGAAAATCCACCCTTTCATTTAAAAAGTACATTTCTGCGCGGTTTGCAGAGTAGAGTTTGAAGAGTGAACCCTAAGTGTTTTTTAAATAACAGATCTCACATTCATGACCGGGTACCTGGCATTTGCAGTCCTGTGTTTGTGTCGCTTCCAATAAACAACAGAAAGAGGAGAGTTATCAAAGACATTTTGGAAAGCAACTAAACCACAACTTTCAAGACTTTCAAGGGGCATGAGAGAAGGGACTAGGAGAACATTTTCTTAACCCTCTTTATTCCTAAATCAGAGAGGTCCACTAACATAGCACTTCTGTTGTAGATTTCATATGCAGCCTTTTCCATTGCATAAGTATACCAAGTTTGGCTGACTCTTGAATTCCAATAGATTAGACTCAGCCAAAGAAGAACATAGCAGAATTAGCTGCCGTGTGTGAGCTATGCCAACAAAACAGACGTCAGCTTGACAAATGCCAGTCTGATAATCGTCATGAAAAGCCAGAAGCAGAAGACGAATAAGGTTAAAATTTCTTAACACTGCTTAGCAAGACTTTGATTATAGTCTCATTGTCAGTGAAACTGCTGTGGATGTAGTGGAGAATGAGTTTATGAAAACATTGTCGTGCTTTGTGCCAGATGAATGACATCGTCATGCTTTGTGCCAGTTCCAAGTGAATATTATTCTCCTTATCATCAACTTTGCAAAGCATTGTATGTTAGAGAAGAAAATATGAGAATTTTATTTTCTTAGACCATAATGTCAAAAACTTAGATGAGAGAAAGTACTCTTTTGGCACTCATGATCCCTCTGGTTTCATTATGATTTTTTTTTTCATGTGTTCCATCTCAGCTTAGCTTTTGTACAGACTTTGCTTAATGAAAATTGTTCATGAAAATAATAGTGTTCGAAATTGAAGTTATGGAAGACTTGTACAGTTAAGAAATTAATTTCACATCTTTTTGGCAGTCGTTTGCTTTTACTGTGCTTCATTTTGGACCTTTGCCATACGCACTCCAAAGACATGCATCTTGTATTTGACATTGGAAAGGTGTGCTCAGAAATAATTTTATCAAACTTCCATTTCAAAGTGAAGAAGCCAGAGGAGATAGTGGAATCCAGCTAACAGGTGACTAAAGAACAGTTCTGAAATGTAAGACTATCTTACAATTGCAGAGAGGAAATGCCGAAGACAAGAATTGAGCAATTACTGATAAATCATAGCAGGGTAGAAATATGATCACAAAGAGAATTCATAAGCAGATTTCTTAATTAGAAGGGATTATTAATATCTTGTAAAATCCACTGTGTATTCTTTGCATTAGAGCATTTAGTGTTTCTGCATAAACAAAAGAAAACAAATGGTAATTGTTTTATACTTCTGAAATCCTTTGTCAACAGGCATATGACAGAAACAGAGTGGAAAATCATGTTACTCTAAAGGCTGCTGACGAAATCAACAGATCTGCTATCACTTATGACAGTAAAAAGGTTGTCATTTTGAGTGACAATTGGTGTTTTCTGCTGTGCAAATGTTGCTGCATCTTCTCTGAGCAAAGAAATAGGAGTAACAATTAATTTTGTGTAACTATTAAACCTTACTTCAGAGGAGGGAAAAAAAGAAAAAAGGAAAAAAAAAAAAACCCAGACAAATCAAACCAGAACCTGACACTCGACGTCTGAGGTCAACAATCGCAGTGGGGTTTTTTATTAGTAAGTTACCTAGGATTTGACCAGTTTGACATTCCTTTAACGTCTATTAGAATATCAGAACTTTATCAGAAGGAATTTGCCACGTAATTTATTGCCACATCTTCTCATTTAACAGATCCTGAGGTTAAATTCTGCGTTTGCCGCAATAAGCGGAGGAATGGATGTCCCACACAGTGCTCCACTAACATTGCAACTGCTCTATAGTAGTGCTCAGTTAAACTTCTTGCTCCTGGAAGGCACTGAGTGGGACTGTCACACACTGAGCATACTCATTTCTCATTATCTTCGGTGCAGTAAAGGATGCCTAGAGTTTTATGGGACTGAATTCAACAGGATTAGGCCTACAGCACCTAAATCTTTCATGAGTTACAGTAAAAGAAAATTAGTGTATCATTATAAAACATAACTGATTGTGCCCAGAATCCATGCAAATTGTCAGAAAGAGTGGCTTGCAAGTCACTTATGTGAAAAGCTATAGCAACACACTTAACACAGTCCTGCCAATATCATGCAGACCTGCCGCAGCAGGGTTTCTCTTGCACGGCTTGTACCTGTAAGATCGTGCTCCACTGCATAGGCTTTAGGACTTAAGGGATTCTTGTATCTGTAGTGTAAATTTAAATATGTGATAGACAAGAACTCAAGATTAATAAAATGTATGATAGATTTTCATGAATAATTGAAAAGCTTATGTGAAAAATCAAAGAACATTCAACTGAGTTGAAGTTTTACCTGCAAAGTTATGCTTGTCAACAAAAATACTGTGCATTGTAGATCAAGAAAGTGTAGTGCATGGCATTTAGTGTAACTGGGCAAAACAGCAAAGGATATCATTATAGCACAATAAATAACCCTATATAAAGCCTGATATGACTGTTTATATTGGTAGGCTAAATATGGAACTCTCAAGCTTTTTTGCAACAAAGTCTCTTTTTATACATATATATCTGGAAGAAAGCATATTTTTTATGAAAATCTTGAAAGGTTATAATCATGGTTTAAAATAAGTAACTCTCAATTTTTCCTTTGTGGTCATCAATTCCACTTCTCCAAAGAACCTCATAAACACAATGGGCCAAATGCCAAAACAAAAATTAAATGCTTGTGTGATCCCCAAGAGAAGACATACTTCAACTATGAAGTATTCTCACAAGAAACTTTGTAAACCTTACATGAAAGTGAATGTTCTAGAGTTTGTGGCATTCACATTTGTTGCTTTGACAGCACTGTTTATCAAAATAACTACAATTTTCAAAGAAAGACTACTTAATTTTGACTATATTGCTTTCTGTTGGAAAGGACCTATAAATAAGTTCACTAAGTTTTTGGGTTAGTTTGCAGTTGATCTAGTTTGTTCCACAGCCGTCAGTTAATCCCTTCAAAGTATCATCTACTCGTCAGTTCATTATTTTCTCTAAGCATAGATAGAATATATTAAAACTGTTTGGAAGCATTTAAAAAGAAAAAAGGTTGGAAAAGAACAGTACCCTGCATGTCAGCCCTTTAGAGAACTGAAAAAACCAGATGCTTTGTTGTATTGTTTTCCCAAGATACTTCTACTGTTCTTTCCCCTTTTCTTCATCTACTGTATTTATCTGTTTTTCTTATACTCATTTAAGCAACTGCACTTAAAAAGCAAGTCAGGTTACATTTGACAGCTATATTGCACTTGTATTACCCTGATATTCTCTAGCTTCTCTTTGCTTTTGTTACTGATTTATAAGAGCTGGCTGTAATTTGGTAGCATGCATTTTAAAAGAAGTCGCAGTTTAACATCAAAATATACAGATGCAGTAAAGGTCTCAGACTTGCACAAAGTTTCCACATACACAATATACTATTGTTTGTACTGCATATGCATAACAATTGTTTGAAAGTATTCAGCCTTGCTTGCCAGTAACTTCTCAGTTGTGTGTATGGGCCTAGACCTTTTACAGTTGGAGTTTTTTATTTGATCTGCTTAGAAAGATAGAGGCAAAATTCCTCCTGGAATTCAGTGAGATCTGGATTTCACTGACAGTGAGTAAGTAACCTAACAGCACCGAACAGTATATGCAACTAAATAGTGTTAGATCTCCGAATACTATGCCAGATATCCTAACAGAATTGTGTTTTATTTGCAGCTAACAGGAAAAAAAAAAAAAAAAAAGATTTCAGAAGCTTGCAAATTTCACTCCAAAGTATAAAAGAAAATTCTCTGCGTTGTTGCATTCTGCAGGTATGAAGATAGATCTTGCTTAGTCAAGGAGCGTGCAGGACAATATATGGAAAATATAGTTGTTTGTAAACAAGTGAAAATATATGAGGCTGAATGTGAGTTGGAATGAAATGATGCATTACATTCAGTCTCATATTAGCAATTTTACTCGACATTATATGCAAACAGGACATGATTCAAGCAAGCACAGAAGTCATAACAACCTAGCAGTGATGAACTAGCCCATGGTTATTCAAGCAGTAATGTGAAGCAAGGTTGCCTACAGTAGCAGGGCACTGAATTCACGGACTCAGTCGTAGGAGATCCTTTCCTCTCTTGTATTCCTGTGTTTCTAAGAATCACTGCTGGACACTGACAATCCACCCTGAAGCATGAGTGGCCCCACAGGAACAAAAATTATAAAGTGCCATGTTTAGGTACTCAGTAATTTAAATACATTTTACAAAGGAAGGTAGAGAAGAGTTTTGTCTTCTCCTTTTTTTGCTGGGAGGTCCGAGGCATTTGAGTTTGGTACTTTTCTAGGAGCATCTGCTTCAAGTCTGTAGCTGTGACTTTTCTGTAGGTCCCTGAAGTTAGGATGGTTGTGGATTACAGATCACTGCTAGTTCAGCACGTTGTAACCCACAAATACAACATTATGATATTGTAGTTCTGAAACTTACAGTTCCTTTTTGTGTGCTTTCCTCAGCTGTTCTTGAATAGTCAATAGGAAGACTTGCCTAATGGTATCATGGTTTCTGTAGGAGCCACCCCATTAAGAAACCAGAACAGTGGAATACTGCTGTACTGGCTTTGTTCTCCAGCGGTACTCAAAATACTCTTCTATAAGGAACTGCACTAGAACCAAGCTCCTCATATCGGGAAGTATGCTGCAGAGAAAACACTGTGAAAGGCATGCCTTAGAGCTTTCATTCCATTTTCACAGATTCTCCATGGGCCAATTTAATAGGGTCCTGCAAACAAGAGGGAGAAATTACTCCCCAGGCAAGCATAAGGGGAGAAATAAAATGTAATAGCAGTGAAAACTCTAATTTGGACTGAGAGTTTGGAGCGACACAAATTAAAAGACTGAAGTCTGGAAGAGTTTTACTACTGACTTCAGTGAAATCAGAAATTTGCCCAGTTTAATGTAGCATAATCCAGGCCAGGATTTATGAAGACCGTGCATACTGATACCAGGCAGCACCAAGCTGTGTTTAATCAGATAGGGAGTGGAAAGTCAAAGCATGCTGTCTGTGGTGAGTAGCTTCAATAAATAGTGCCTTTTAAAGTCTTTACAAATGTGCGTCACCATCTTTTTTAGACAAAGAAAAAGCACTGTACCCCAAACTTTATTAATATCATCAGCTGGTTTTGGTTTTGTTAAATAAACTGTATTCTCTTGTGGGTATCTTTTCATTAACCTCTCAGCTTCACAGATCAACATTGCAGTCCCTCACCTCCTCTGTTCAGATCTGTTTCTTTACCATTACAAATAGTTAGTTAACATCACCTGACTGCTAAGAAATTAAAAGATCAATGTTATTCTGTCCGGAATATAATACAATTATTGTAGTTATAAGAGTGCTCACAACCTAGATTTTCCAGCAGTCCAGATCTGATATTTGCTTGTTGCACAACCTTTGACAAATCATTTAACCTCTCTGATCCACAGCTTACATATCTGCAAAGCAGGTTTAGTAATAATTACCTACTTTTCACAAGTGTTGAGGGGATTAATTAATTAGTGTTTTTTAAGCACTTAAAATCCCTTAGATGAAAGGCACTAAATTAAAAAAAAACCCTACATTTAGGCTCAGAATTTTAAATGCCAGAAAGGACAATTGTAATAACTCATCTGATCTTAGGCATTAGAGTCCCCATAAATTCAATGCATTTGGCCTATGTGATTGCTGAAGAGTCTCTCTCCTCAAATCATGTCTAATCTTGGACTTAAAAAGTTTGAGGGATGGACAATCTGATATCCCTGGACAGCTGTAACCTGGTGATAGTGTAAAACTAGTTGTTACACAACTGGATCAAATTTGCCAAGCTACAGCTTTTATCCCTTTTGATTTTGTCTAGCCTTCGTCTGCTATGCAGAAGTGCTCTGTTATCATCCTGTATCTTCTCTTCTAGTTGATGCTTATGTTTCTCTCTGAAACATGTCTTTGATAAACTGGAACAACAGGAGTTCAATAATAACCTGCTTTTCAGTTTTTAATTCATTTCTGTAGTTCTTCACAGAACAATTTCATAATTTTCAGCGTTTTTTGGTGTGGATAGTAGAACTGGATGCAAATGGACTCGGCAAGCCACATAAAGGTAACACATTCACTCACTTCTCACAGTTAAGTATTTCTCTACCTACACCTCTGACTGTGGCGTTATCTCTATGAGTAAAATTGAATCAAATAAATAAAGAAGCTTGTAAGCACTTGATTATTCACTCTAAAGAGAAAAGCAGTGGCTTTTAAAGAAGCCTTTTAGCCTATTGGTCTGCCAAAATGACCAACATTTTCTTTTCTCTATTCCTATGTTGCTTGTACATTAAATAAGAGTAGCATAAATGAATGCTTTGCTACATTTTAATCCATTCAAGCATCATATGTAGGAATATCAGACTCTTCATTCACAGGAGCAGCATGTAAAAATCTATGTGTTCCCCTATCGCCGGGATACATTTTACATTTTTGGGAGACTAAAGGTATGAGTCAGTACCCTTTCTATGCACCATATTTTTGTAGTTCTACATGCTTTAGCACTTCTGTGATCCCCAGGCAATCTTGCAATTCATCTTGCAAGAACTTCTTTCACAGAAAGTTTTATTTGCTTCCCACATTTCTTTCCTCTGCTGCTGTCGTGGTTTAACCCCAGCCGGCAACAAAAAACCACACAGCTGCTCACTTACTCCCCCACCACCATACAAGCTACTATGAAGAAAACTAACTCTATGTGAGCCAAACCCAGCACATTTTCCACCCTTTATTCCATACCATTTATGTCATGCTCAGGTCTCACACTATCCAATATATCCTCATTAATCACCATCTTCCTTCCATCCTTTGATACAATACACAGATATTATTCCCTTAGTCTATGGACCACCCATGTGAAATGTCTGTAAAATGTCCATAAATGTCCACAAATGTCAACAGAATGTCTACTGAGTTCATTTAGTCCATGACCTTGGGATCCATCTGTTATTGTAGTCACTCAGGACAGGAGAGGTAGTGTGTTGCGTGGAGTTATTGGGCACCAAAGCCAGCTCAGGTTGGGTCACTGCTGCACTTGCACTGCTTCTTGTAAGGCTTGTCCTTCATTGGTTCAGGTGGTTCTTGCTATAGTAATTCCCATAACATGCAACTCAAATCATGGGTTACAGCAATTTAAAGGTATTTCTATTACAATTTCCATCCCTGGTCCCTTTGCGTCAGGTTACAGGGTTTAACATTGCAGTGAACTCCTCCCCTTGCTCCTAGCCTGACTAAGCAGCAAGGGGTTTTTGCTATAGTAATTCTCATAACATGCAACTCAAATCATGGATTATGTTCACCCAGGATTAAATCATGCTGAGGTACACATTGGACTCCCCCATCCTTCTGCATTACCCACCAAGTGCACCCAGATCCTTGAGCAAAAACAATCCCATGAATAGGTTTACCGTTTCCTGAGGAAGGAATAACCCAGGCTGGTTTTCCCAACAAGTTCCTTATATGTACTATGGGGATCTTATCTCCTTCCACAGCGCACAGGTGTTTTGACTGGGCAGGGCCACGTCGACTGGCAGATCCTGTAGTGTTAACTAGCCCAGTGGCTTCTGCTGAATGTGTGTCCCAATGCTTGAATGTCGCAGCATCCGTTGCTCTCAGTGTAGTCTTTAACAGTCCATTGTATCACTCTATTTTCCCGGGGGCTGGTGCATGATAGGGGATGTGATACATCCAGTCAATGCCATGCTCCATGGCCCAGGTGTTTATGAGATTGCTTTGGAAATGAGTCCCATTGTCTGATTCAATTCTTTCAGGGGTGCTGTGTCGCCACAAAACTTGTTTTTCAAGGCCCAGGATAGTATTCCAGGCAGTGACATGGGTCACAGGGTATGTTTCCAACCATCCAGTAGTTGCTTCCACCATCATAAGCACACGGTGCTTGCCATGGCAGGTTCGTGATGGTGTGATATAATTAATCTGCCAGGCTTCCTCATATTGATATTTCAGCCATCATCTTCTATACCAAAAAGGCTTTAGCTGCTTAGCTTGTTTGATTATGGAGCGTGTTTGATATTCATATATAACCTGTGCAATGGCAATAGTCAAGTCCACCCCTCGATCACGAGCCCATTTGTATGTTACATCCCTTCCTAAATGTCCTGATGTGTCATGGGCCCATTGAGCTATAAATAGCTCACCCTTATGTTGCCAGTCCACCTATACCAAAAAGGCTTTAGCTGCTTAGCTTGTTTGATTATGGAGCGTGTTTGATATTCATATATAACCTGTGCAATGGCAATAGTCAAGTCCACCCCTCGATCACGAGCCCATTTGTATGTTACATCCCTTCCTAAATGTCCTGATGTGTCATGGGCCCATTGAGCTATAAATAGCTCACCCTTATGTTGCCAGTCCACCTAAGCCACTTCAATTCTAGCAGCCTGGTCCACCTGCTGGTTGTTTTGATGTTCTTCAGTGGCCCGACTCTTGGGTACGTGAGCATCTACGTTACGTACTTTTACAGCCAGGTTCTCTACTCGGGCAGCGATATCTTGCCACAATGAGGCGGCCCAGATGGGTTTGCCTCTGCGCTGCCAGTTGTTCTGCTTCCACTGCTGCAACCACCCCCACAGGGCATTTGCCACCATCCGTGAGTCAGTATAGAGATAAAGTACTGGCCATTTTTCTCGTTCAGCATTATCTAAAGCCAGCTGGATGGTTTTCACCTCTGCAAACTGACCCGATTCACCTTGTACTTCAGCAGTTTCTGCAGCTTGTCACGTAGCACTCCACACAGCAGCTTTCCACCTTCGATGTTTTCCCACCATACAACAGGATTCCTCTGTAAACAGGGCATATTGCTTTTGATTTTCTAGTAATTTATTAAACAGAGGGGCCTCTTCAACACAAGTCACTTCCTCTGCTGACACTCCAAAGTTTTGGCCCTCTGGCCAGTCCACGATCAATTCCAGGATTCCCGGGTGGTCAGGCTTTCCCATTCAAGCCCGTTGCATTATCAGTGTGACCCCCTTACTCCATGTAGCATCAGTTGCATAACGCATAAAGAGGACCCTCCTTTTGAACATCCAGCTGAGCACAGGCAGTTGCGGTGCCAAAAGGAGCTGTGCTTCAGTACCAACTGCTTCTGAAGTGGCTTGAATTCCTTCATATGCTGCTAATATTTCTTTTTCAGCTGGAGTGTAACAGGTTTCAGATCCCCTATATCCCCAGCTCCAAAACCCTGAGGGTCGACCTCCAGTGTCCCCTGGTGCTTTCTGCCAGAGGCTCCAGGTGGGGCCTTTATCCCTGGCTGAGGTGTAAATCACGTTTTTCACATCTTGTCCTGCCCGGACTGGCCCAAGGGCTACTGCATGAACTATCTCCCGTTTAAGTTGTTCAAAGGCTTGCTGCTGCTCAAGGCCCCATTCAAAGTCGTTCTTCTTCCTGGTCACTTGATAGAGAAGGTTTATGATCAGTCTATAACCTGGAATATGCATTCTCCAAAAGCCCACAACACCTAAGAGAGCTTGTGTTTCTTTTTTGTCAGTTGGTGGAGACATAGCTGTTATTTTATTGATCACATCCATTGGGATATGATGACGCCCATCTTGCCATTTTATTCCTAAAAACTGGATTTCCTGTGCAGGTCCTTTGACCTTCCTTTGTTTTATAGCAAAACCAGCTTTCAAAAGAATCTGGATTATTCTTCTCCCCTTCTCAAACACTTTCTCTGCTGTGTTGTCCCACACAATGATGTCATCGATATACTGCAGTGTTCAGAAGCTTCACCTTGTTCAAGTGCAGTCTGTATTGATCCATGACGAATGGTTGGGCTGTGTTTCCACCACTGCAGCAGTCGATTCCAGGTGTACTGGATACACCTCCATCTGAAAGCAAACTGTGGCCTGCACTCTGCTGCCAAAGGGATCGAGAAAAATGCATTGGAGATATCAGTTGTCGCATACCATTTGGCAACCTTTGACTCCAGTTCATACTGGAGTTCTAGCATGTCCGGCACGGCAGCACTCAGCGGCAGTGTGACTTCGTTCAGGCCTCAATAGTCCACTGTTAGCCTCCACTCTCCATTAGATTTTTGCACTGGCCATATGGGACTATTAAAGGGTGAATGAGTCTTACTGATCACTCCTGGACTCTCCAGTTGCCGGGTCAACTTATGGATGGGAACCAGGGAGTCTCGATTGGTGAGATATTGTTGCTGGTGCACTGTCATGGTAGCAATTGGCAGCCGCTGTTCTTTAACCCACAGCAACCCCACCACAGACAGATCCTCTGAGAGACCAGGCAAGCTAGACAGCTGTTTCATCTTTTCTGTACTCAAGGCAGCTATACCAAAAGCCCACCCGTACCCTTTTGGGTCTTTGAAGTATCCCCTCCTGAGGTAGTCTATGCCAAGGATACATGGAGCCTCCGGACCAGTCACAATAGGATGCTTTTGCCACTCATTCCCAGTTCAGCTTACCTCAGCCTCCAACACAGATAGTTCTTGGGATCCTCCACCCCTTTGTAATCTGATGGTGTTAAGAGTACCCTGTGCACTGTTGTCCACTAGAGCTTTATAGTCCCGTGGGTCTGATGCGCCAGGCCATCGAATCCACACAATCCAGTAAACGCAGTTGTTCCTTTCCTCCTCCTGGCCGAAGGCAGGGCCCCTCTAGTCCTGGTCTTCATTACTTGATTTTTGTAACTGTAAAACAGAAGCCCCTTCATCAGGGTCAAAAGTACGATCAGCCCTTCTACCCTGCCCAACAGACACTGGAGCAGTAATTTGCCTGGATGGATGCTTTTTGGCTGTTGTTTTTCCTTGCAGTTTCTGTACCTGAGCTTCTAGTCTCCAGGTAGGTTCACCATCCCACTTCCTCATGTCCTCCTCTTAGTCACTCAGGAAGAACCACAGGGTTGCGCATGGTGTGTGCCACCGGTACCATTTCTCTTGAACAGAAAAAGGCTGACTCTTAGTAGCTGAGGCCTTGGTTGCAGTGCGTGAGGAAGACCTATCCTTCTCGGCTTGCTCAGACATTTTTTGGGTCAGTTTGTCCATAGCCGAGACATAGGCCCACATGGAGGAAGCAAGTTTATCTTCGTATTCTCGGAGTTGTCTGGCCAGTTCATCTATGATTGGTGCCTCTCTATCTGCCCAGCTCATTATCGCCGGCGTGTGGGTGTATGACATCAGTGCATTTCGTACACGCTTTCGCCACATGGACAACGTGCAATGGATTTCATCCGGGTCTTTGGATGCCTGGTTGTCATCCAGGTTGTTATAGATCACCTCCAACATGGCTAATTCCCTCAGATACTGGATACCTCCTTCAATGTTGGTCCATTTGCTTTGGGAATTTACAAGTTCTTCCTTGAAGGGATACCTGTCCTTCACATTTGACAGGAGTGGCCACAGAAGACTGAGGACTCCTGCCTTTTTTCCAATCCCTTTGTCAGTGGCCTTGCAAGGGCAGCAAGGGATCCTACCTGCCAGTCTTCCTGACTACTAATTCCTGACTACTGGCCCCAATATCCCAGCATTGGAGTAACCAGCTGAGAATTAGCTCACCTGGTTGATGGTTAAAATCTTTTCGCATATCTCGTAGATCACTTAGGGATCGGATGGTTTTTGTCTCATTTATGATTTCAGCCTCTTCCTCCTCCTGTTCTTGTGACTGCTCTGCTGTAGAACAGGCTGCATCTTCTGATTCTTTCTCCTGCTCCCTCTTAGGAGAAGCATCTTCACCCCTTAATAAACGAGCTGACTTCCACTTCCATTGTTTCTTTTTACTTACAGGGGCGACTCATACAGTGTCTGGTTTAGCCATACTGTCTGTTGGTATGTTTACCCTCTCTTCTCCCTGTGGGTGCTGCATAATATCAAGCAGTGTTTGGTAAATGCTGGCCAGGGCCCAGCATGGTGCAGTAAGTTGTGCCTTTTTGGAATAGCCACGGCATTTTTTTTCCAAACATTCTATCAGTTCATCCGCATCTTGTAGTTGTTTGGGAGTGAAGTTCCAGAC
>NW_009203554.1:53434-64487 GCF_000690835.1 Fulmarus glacialis | reverse complement strand
CTTAATAGGGGTTGCTTCATTATAAACACATTCCTTTTGGTGCATGTTATCAAAAGGAAAGAAACTTCTGCAGCGGTAGCGTAACATGTAGTGCTGTTTGTTGCAGCGATAAGTTTTGGTCTGTTACTATAGAAATTGTGCCACTTTTTATAAGAGGAGATCCAAAAGCACCTTACTTTGCTGTCTGTGAAAACCTGAAGGGTACGTTTCATGCGTGTCATGAGGATCTCTGAGCATCTCTTTCCAGTCGAGTCTGGCTGAGTAATTGTGTCATTTGGATGAACTCCTGACTGCGTACGTTAGCCACGCGCTAGCCCTGACCTCCGGAGGTGGCAGTGAAATTGGAGGTACGCCCTGTATGTTAAAAGTGGCAAGCTCTGGCAGCTTTACACCACCTTCAGGGATCCTGGAGAGTGGTTTTGAGCATAGGAAGCAGACAGGGCAGGCTGGGGGTTGAATTTGCATGCCCTGGCGTGTGGCATGTGCCCACAGTGGTGGCATGGGCAGGCACAAGGGGATGGTGGTGCACACCTCCCTTCCCAGCGGAGAATGGGTCCAATGTGTCCTTAAGCCTGAGGCCGACCAGGCAAAAAAAAATCCTGTGCTCAGCCCCCGAGGTCACCCCAGCACCGCTCTGCAGTTGTGGTGTATCTGGTCCATGCACGGCTGTGTGCTCAGGGACAGGATAAATGGAGAGGAGGGGAGATGGTGACCTCCAAACAGCTGTTGTGGTGGCAGCCGGGAAGGAAACGGTGTTTTAGTTGCTCTTGGTTTTGGTAGAGGGGCAGGTGACTCCAAAAGAGCATTTGAATATCAAAACAATAGCAAAGTATTTTGAGGGTTTCATAAGCTAGTTGTAAAAGGAATAAAAGTGAAAAAATCTCTTAAGAGTGGGGAGTTTCTAGGCTGCAGCTCCCGAGCAGCATGCCCGGGTTAGGAACGCTGTGTAGCAAAGCGCTTACGGGTGATGGAGCCGTGTGATCGTTCCAGTGTGTTTGTTTGCTTCACGCTCATGGAGGCTCAGCTCCATACCTGCCTAGCATTCTCTCACCTCGTCCATCCATGCTATCCTCACCCAGAGGCGCTGGGTCTGCAGGAGTGGGCTTACTGTACCACAGGCAGTGGCTGCGGCTTCCCACTTAGCAAATACTAAAAACCAAAAAAAAACCACTAGTAGGTTTAGCTGGTGAATTACCCCTACAAATCATAGTTCCTGCTTCGGACACCTGGCTTCTGCAACATGTTGCTTGTCTCCCAGAGAATACACAGCCATGCCCATCAGGTCTCTGGCCAGTCATAGGTATCTGTTTGAAACTGTTGCTTCTTCTCCTAAAAACCTCAGTCTATTTACTGTGCTCTGGGATCTGTCAGTGGGACGGAGCACTGGGCTCAGGTGTCGTGTCCTCTTCCACGACTGCCTGAAACATATGCCTGTAAATTTAGTGGCGGTAATATCAGCATAATGAGTTCTGACGACGTATGGCATCAATAGCATGACAGCTGCTGGAAAATTGCAGAGTCCCTTTCCAAGACCCCTTCCCAACACCCTGAGCACCGAGGTGACGCCATATCAACCGCCCGCTGTTTATCGAAAGCCTCCCTTAAAACATGCTGCTTTTGTGCTGCTTTCAAACCCCAAAATTTTGCAATAAATGATGATTTCAAAATGCATCGGTTCTTACCCCTGCAATGCATGTCTGTGGCCCCCTCTGGGCTCAGCATAGTGTCCACTGAGGCGGAGGTTCCTGGGGCACATTGAGTATTACAGCGTGCTCACGTTTTGTGTCATCACCACCGCTGTCCAGTGCCAGGCCCGTTCTGGGGGAGAAACCACCCTTTCTTGTGCAACCCTATCGGTTGCTATCAATCATCTCACTTTGCTTTTCAGGAGGCTCTAGAGGGATTAGTCTTGCTGGTACCATCCGACACCGTGCTGATCTTCCTCCAACACTCAGTCCCGAGATCTCCAAAAGGAGGGACAATCCCTCGTGTCACCTCCCAGGAGGTGGTGACATTCAAAAACTTCAAGTAATTAGCTGTGCTTTCTGTTTTAGATAGCACCTAATCTATTTGAGCAAAGGAGCCAGCCATCCCATTTGCTTCGGCAAGAGTAGCCGGGGCATTATGTAAAGACTTCAGTGTGTGTCCTGGTGTTTCCCATCGCTCTTCCTGCTGGTGGGAGTCTTGGCTGGGATGGCAGCGCAGACGCAGATAACATCATAGCTGGCATATTTGCTGGGGTTTACGTGCCAGTGCTGTGTCAGACACCTATATGAAATGCGTAGGACTTCCTTTTTTTTTTTTTCCGGGACACTGAACTCCTGGGGGTCCCATTAAATTGCTTGGAGATTTGTGTACTGGACACAACTGAAAATTAGTCTGTGACTGCTTTACAAAGGCTGGATTTTATTCCAGGCATTTGGAAGCTCAGGGGGGTGGGGCTTTGTATTTCTGTGATTGAATTTGGTGGATTTTTTTTCTTATTTGGTCAAAAGGATTACTGGTAGCATGGCTAGATCCATGCACACTGCCAGCCTGTGCATCCTTTCCCATGTGGGTTACTGGAGGTGACTGGTGTTCCTCTCCTTATCGGAGACCCTCTTTGGCAGATGCTGGGTGTCAAATTGCTTTGTGCACCTTCAGCACAGCAGCAGTGAGCTGTGTTTCACAGGAAATCCAGGAAGGTGGTCCCTTCTTCACAAAGGTTGACATCAGTCTGGTGGACACCACTTGCTCTTTGCCTTCTGCAGGGTAGAAGCACACTCAGCTCTTCGCCTTCATTGGACTGAAGGGATTGAACAAAATTTGTCTGACTGCATGAGTTGAAATTTGTTTGGTTTAACCTTAAAACATATTTGCCTGTAAGGCGCTATTGTCAGAGACAGTAATGCTTGGTGTTGCTTGTTGTTCCTGAGCCACCGATTGTAGAGTATCTAGCTTATTTCTCAAAATTGCTATTTTTATCATAGTATAAATGGTTAGTAGAGAGTTTTGAAGAGTATGTGTTGACTCATGGAGACAGCAGTATTTAGCACATACCTTTTTTTTTTTTTTTACCTTCAAAGCAATTTACAGCTAATAATCCTCCCAACTCCCCTTTGAACAGGGAAATAGTGTGTAAAGTGTTTGGGACAGGGATTGGGGCTTGTTTGGTTTTGTAGCACTGAAGTCGTGATTGGGGAAAAGCTGTTGATCTGGGAAAACCTTCTTGCTATAAAAATCCTGCCTAGTAATCATATAGAGAAACCACTTTACATGAATAGCTCAAAAATGCTGGAGAAGGTATTGAGATTGGGACGTTTCTAGTGCTAACAGTTAAACTGTATCCTGTCTTTCTCAAATTTATGAAAAGCAGTTTTATCTGTCTCGGGAGGTTTTCTTTTGTTGTTTAAAGTTTCATAAATCTACATGGGAGATCTTAAAATTGGATGAGGACTGTGTGACTAACTGAGGCATTTCTGAGTTAAGTTGTAACTTGAAGCATAAGAAAATAAAGGTTCTCTTGTCTTGTTGCATTAGTAGGATATATTTGAACCAGTGTGTTGCATGTCATTAAACATATGGTGAATCACATCTGACATACATGCCAAAAAAAGTCTGAGATAATGGGACCAAAATGTCATGCAGTAACAATATTCACATGACAGAGTAATTTCCTGGAATATAATCCTCAGGGAATGTAAAATTAAATTTGAAAATGTATCCCCATTTCTATCTTGCCCCTTGTAAAGTAAAACCACTGGAAATTGTTAACCCCTTGGTGGTTCTTACAGCAACTTGTGAACATTAAGCTTCTTGTTGGGTCTCGAGTGCCTTTTTCCTACCCCAACTTCACCTGCCCAAGGGCAAAGTGAATCCGTGCACTATCCATCTGTAGCATCGCTACACCTGTGCTGCCTGTGGTGGAAATTCCCCATAGAGATATGGATGTCTTCTGCTTTGTTCGTCATGTCTGCCAGCTGTTCTTCAAGTCTTCAGGTCTCCTGAAGCAGTGACCGTTTTGGGTAACTGTTGCTGCATGTAATGTAATGGACAGAAAAAGATTCCCTGGGCTTGTTTTGCGTTTATAGGATATATTCAACTAAAAGGCATTGCGTGTAGTTAAGCGTATCGCATGCAGTTAAGTGCATAGCAAGTCAGTGCTGGCACAAATGGCTTTGTTCTCCAGGGATCTTTTGCACCTTAAGAGAAAGTACAATCTAGTCTAATTATGGTAACCTATCCTAAAACTGCAGTAATTAAACTTAAGAGATTGCTAAGGTTGTAGGGTACGGTTTTCTGAAAGCCAGCTTCCAAATCTGCGCAATCTGTCCCTAGTCTGTGTTTTAAATGTTGACTTCAGCTTCTAGCTAACCTTCTTTAACTTCCACCATGTTAGTCAAGCAGCTAATTCACTGGGAACTTTTGCGAGCTCCAGTCTGTTTACACAGTCCTTATTGAATTAGATTGGAAAAGCACTGTGGAATTTGAAAGAAAAGCAGAATGTGGATTTGTGATCTTTCCTTTTCTGTAGTCTTTTTGAAGGAGGAAGCCTGGGGTGTCTTCATCTATGTGTAGATATAAATCGCTAGGAAAAATGTAGTAAAAAAATGTGTTTTATCACTGTTGCCTTGGCCAATGTGCTGAGCCTTCAGAGTTGAGATGGGCATGCCTGTAGGTTGGGCTAAAAATTGGGCAGGAGTGAGGGGACATTGCAGCTCCTGTGCATTCGGCATGGGAGAGGAAAACTGGAGCCCCTGACCAGGGCTCCGCTGGTAGAGCAATCCCTGCAGGGGCGGGATTGGGCAGCAGCAAGGCTGGCCTTTTGGCCATTTGAGCTGAATTCAGGAGGACTGTAGGGGGCTGAGGGCAAAGCTGTTTCTTTTTATTCTCCTCTTCCCTTTTCTCCAAGTCCTTGTAGTCCTTTGCTACTGCCTATTCCTTTCTTTCCCCCTTCACCTTGTCAGTAACCCAAAAACCAGTTGAGGTGCAACCCAACACCTGCTGTTTTCATCATCTACCTACAAATCGCCCTCCTTCCCTTCTTCTCAGGAAAACCCTGCACTATCATCCATGCACACGCACACACACAAACTTACATCCCTACTAGGATAAATGCTGTGTTAAAATCACACATGTAACATCATCAAAGCTCCAGTTTAAGCAGGACAGATAGAAAATGCCCTGCTGACCTAATGCCCATTAAAAAAAAAAAATCTGTAGCTGGTCTCAATGGGCTGCTTTCTTCTTTTCCTTTCTTTCCTTTTCTTATCATTTCTGTGCTTTCTCTTCATAAGAACTTCAGTGCTGCATTAAAGAGATTACAGGTGCTTTTCATCTTTACCTCCCTTTTCCCCCCCCCCAATTTCACTTCTTCCCAGTAAGCCTCGGGGTTTTTTGTTGTTTTTTTATTTTAAAGTGATTGATTTATACCTCTCCTACCCGCTGGGAAAGATTGACCTGCTACTGAGCATCTTCAGACAGCCCTTCTTTTGAGTCACTCGGGACTGGGAGCAAACAGAGGGCTGGGTTCAAAGGTATTTCTTTCCTGGTGCTATTTACACCCCAAGGAAACAGTGATGGCGTGTGCTGGTTTTGTATAGCTTGATACACGTCGTGTGTGTGTGCGCATGCATCTTGAAATGGGGTTGTCCAAGGAGGAAAGACGTTTTTCTTTTTTACCACTAACACCCGCTTGATTTCTTTCTTCAGATCTGAATGAAATCTCATTGCTCTTCTTCCCCCACCC
Organism: Fulmarus glacialis; assembly: GCF_000690835.1. Taxonomy (NCBI): domain Eukaryota; kingdom Metazoa; phylum Chordata; class Aves; order Procellariiformes; family Procellariidae; genus Fulmarus; species Fulmarus glacialis. The sequence continues at coordinate 58,759 of NW_009203554.1, read as the reverse complement.
TTTCTCTCATAGTATGCGTTTGGTGGAGTTTTGCTGTGTGGTTTTGGGGGTGGTGATGGTGGTTTTGCTTATGCAAGCCTCAGGCAGTGCTTTCGTTCCTCTGAAATGTGAGGCATGGATCCCATCCAAAGCCCCTTTCGGTGGGTTAAATAATTTGTGGTTCCCCTCCCGCTTTGCTGCCCCAGTCTCTCTCTGCATGTCTGGGGCAGGAGACACAGGGCGAGCAGCGGTGCTGAGCCATGGTGCCAAGAAGTGAATGGGGAAGGATGCCTTTCACATCACTTTGCTTCACTGCAAGCTCGATGGACCACGGGGGCTATCCCATTGATCAGGATTTGAAGCCCTGAAAAGATATCTCAGGGCAGTCTAGAAAGGTTGTTTGGGGTTTTTTCCCCAGTTCCTGCCATCTGATACCAATACTAAATTGTTTCGCCTTCAGAGGAACAAACTTGACGTTTCCGGGATGGCTGTTCTTCATCCTTTCTAAAGGATGAATTGGAGAGCGCTGAATTTCCTCAGACGGGTCTTCTGCTTTCATGCATTGGTCTGAAAACACTGACCTCAGCGGTTAGGCTGATTTATTCCACAAAAGGAGTAAAATCTGTCTATTCTTGTTTGAATTCAGTTTTGAAAGAGTAAGATATAGAATTAAAAACAAATGATGAGAAGAAAACAGAGAGGCCTTTTTTTAACTTGCTTTCCTAGACCTAATATTAAGGCTCCTTTTCTCACTTGCTCACGTAACAGCTAAGGCCGAGTCCCACGGACATCACCCTTGAACTCTTTTATTCAGTGCCACCTTTCATCATTAGGAAACAGCTAGAGATGCCGCGTTTGAACCTTGGCAAGTGACAAAAGAGACCAGCGAAGATTTGGACATCGGCCCGGCTCTGAAGATGAACCAGAGTGACCCATCCTGTCTCGTCTTTCCTGTACCTTCTTGCCCAGGGGTGGTTTGGATGCAGTTAACTGATGGGAACCGCCAGTATTTGGAGAGGAGGGGTTTGGGAGTCGATTTCAGCAGCCGGATCCAATTTCTCAGCAGTGTTCTGTGCAATTGGGCTGTGTTTCATCATATTTGCTTTATTTTAATAAGTGTTACGAGAGGACTGCTCAGTGACTGAGCAAGGATTTTCCATTACAGGCTCTGCAGCCTTTTCACGCTCCCTGGCTGTCTTTCTTCCTCTTGCAGTACCGCACATGGGATAACTTTGCTTTAGAAACGAATTTTTTCAAAAGGAGAGCAGAGGCCCATGACCTGCATGAGCAGGCAGGGCTTTTAAGGGTTTCCTGTTTGTTCCCTCTCTCTCCCCTCTGATTTTTATCCTTTAATTTAAAGGCCAGTGAGGCCACAGGAGGTGCCAGGGGAATTGAGTGCATTGGGTCTTATCAGGCCTGATTCCTCCCCAAGCCAGAAGCAGCCCTGCTCCGCAGGGACTGCCTTTATGAGGAGTATTTCTGAAGGCCACACAAATCAGGAGCTATGTGAGTAGTTTGTCTGGTTTCTTCTGCCTGAGCTTCCTTCATCCCCTGAACATTTTGATGGGGGTGGAGAGGGCAGAAGGCTTCGGAAGAGAAGCAGATAGCTTCCACGAGACACAGAAATCATGAAGAGCAGAGGAACTTAGGGGAGAAAAGACAAAAGTAATTCAAGAATTCATTTTTTCTTCTTGGGTTCCTCTTTCAGGTGTGGAGCACGCAGTAAGTCTTGATCTAGTTCCCTGAATATCACGAAAGTCTTGAGATAGGAGTTGCTTCAGGAAATGTTCATGAGCAAGTGTTTCCCCGCCAGAAGACGGCTGATCTGCTGGAACTGAAGCTCTTAACATAAATGTGTGTTCTGCCAATGCTTTTGTCAGGAAAGATGCCTGAAACCCAGGCTGCATTTGAGAGGTGATAGCTGATGAATGCTCCTCTGAGATGTGGTTTCAGGTCTCTGCCATCCCCAACCTTATCCATGGGACTATTGTCTTTCCCCTTCCCCCCTTCTTACTTGGATTTTGGGATCGGGTGACTTCAAATAATAGCATCAGCTCTTGCTGTGGAACGTGGTTTTTCCTAAACCTCAGAAACTGTTGTGCAACTAAACTTTCACATAAAGCCTCAGGAGCTTTATGAGAAGGAGCTCCATAACCCTGGGCTGCTCCAGTCTGGGTAATCGTAGTGCTTAAGGCAGAGTCTTGCAGGTGATAAGACAGGGAGGGAATACTGCTGGGAAGGGGGGATGGGGGGAAATCTTTGGGAGCTGGTTTGTGTGTCAGCTTTGGATCCCAAGTAGTTACACAAAGGGTTTGGCTGCATGGCTAGGTTGAAGAATAGCCAAAGACAAGATGTGCCTGGAGGTCTTAGCTCCCACATGTCTGGGGATGCTGAATTTCTAAAGTGCTCATTAAAGAGCGGGGCGGGGGAGGAGCACGGCATGTTTTGGAGGAAAACTTGTGGTTGCAGAAACAAGCTTGAGAGTGTTGCCCATGTTTAATTGGCGCAGCAGCAATGGAAGGTTGGTCCTAGCAGAATATCAGGTGCAGCATCCAGTGATGGCTATCAGGGGCAGCAAGGGAGCTCACGAGACCCTGCCTGCCTGCCCTCCACACCAGCCAGGCTGCCCGCGGCAGTGGTGAGCCCAGTGTGGTTGTCCTGCCAGTGCTGGGAGCGACACAGGCTTCTGCCTATCCTCCAAAAGGAGATATCCTCCAGCGAGCATCCTGCTGTTGCATGTGGAGACCATCTGAGAGCATGGCCCAGCTGCCTTAATTCCATTCCCTTCTAGTGCAGAGAACGATTTTGGGACTACAAAGGTAGTTTTCCATGCTGTTTGGGAGACAAAATACATTGACTGTGCTTTACAAAGCAAGCAAACCAACCAACCTGCAAATGACCGAGCAGCTGGTTAACAGTTGGTGCTAAGACGTGTTTCAGCAGTGAGGCTGTAGAAGCGTTGCCTTTCCCCAATGTCTTCGGTTCCCTGGGGTGGCAGGATTGCCAGGCTGGAGTGGACAGCCGGAGCTTTTCAGCAGGCTTTTTCCCTGCCCTCCTTCTTCATGCAGCAAAGTCCATGCAGAAAAACAGGCTCGGTGCTGGTGGGTTGCCATGGAAAGAGCTGCCACATTGCACTGAGTTCATAGTGGGGTGTTTGGTTGTTTCTTTTTGAGAGGGAGATTTTTACAAACGTAATAAAACTGGGAGAGGAACTAAATTAACGCAAGCTGGTCACAAAATCAGTGGCTCTTGAAATTGTATCATTAAGGATCTTTTGTGTTTTGTTTTTTTTTTTTTCCCCCCTTCCCTTAGAAGGAGCACATGTGTTTTGGCAATCAAATACTGAATATTAGTGTCACGCTGGATTTTGATGACTGGTTGGTTGAAGCCTGTGTTGGAGCGCAGAGGAGAAAGGGGGAAGGAGGAGGGTTTGCTGGAGCGGGTGGGAGCAAGTGTGCACCCTGGGCGCGTTGCCACAGACCTGGTCCTGGCCGTTTCTGTGCCTGTCGTGCTCCATGGCCCTGGCGTAGAGTGTTACACGTCATTAACGTACTGTGTTGGAGTAGATGGGCCTTCAGACTTCATGTAAAACTTGGCTCTGAGAGTACATGGGCTGAGTGGAGGTGATTTCTGAGCCCGTGCCAGACAGTTGATCCCAAATTTTGGGGCTCTCCTGGCACTAACATTTCACAAACCATTCCTGAATGCTCTCTGTGGTGGTTACGCTCAGGGCTTTGCAGGATTTCCAGCTCCGTTTGGCTGGAGAGACAGTGCAGGCTGCCCAAGTGACAGGATTTTTTCAGAAACAGTGAGACTTAACGCTTCTGTAACACCTTCCCTCTGCGGACCTCGCTAGGCTCTGCCAACAAGCGAGGGGGGCTGGAGCCTGCGCAGGTTGCAGGTACGGATAGAAAGAGGTTAACGCTTTCCTTCCACCTTCCCTTTGGCCTTTTTGGAAAAAAATTAGCAAGATGATCATCCACAAGACCAGTAGAGCTCTGGAGTTTATAGCAGGAGGGGAAGGTGGGTTGGGAAGGGAACATGAATCATATGAAATAAGAGGAAAACTGAACTAATGAGGCTTATGGGGTGTTACAGACTTAAGCTCAGGTCTTGCTTTCCTTCTGTTGACCTAGATAGCAGCAAGAGTGGCCGCCTTCTGAGTTGACTTGTGGTTTTGTGCTTTTGCCTTCCTATGGCTGCTTCGTCGTATTGTTTTACTCATTGGAGTGTAATCTTTTTGGAGAGTAGCTATTCCATTTTTTGCTTTTGGCGGGATATCAATTACATATAAGAAACTCTTCAAAAATAATTTCTTCAGGTACTTTTTAATGGAGCAAAATTGCTCAACGATAGATTTCTGACATTTGAAAAGGCAACACGAAATAATCGATTGACCTCGTGAGAGGCAATGAAGACGCGTTCCCCCAGGGAGGTGTTTTTCGTGTGTGTAAACCAGCTTTTGCTTTTTCAAGCGAGATCCCTCCTACTCACCAGAAACGGGAGGACAAGAAACTCAGATTCAAAAAAAAAAAAAAATTTAGAAAAATGCCCTTCAGTGAGAAACTGTTTTAAGGAGCAGTTCTCCTCCTTTCCTGCATTTCTCAAGTATTGCTCAAGCATCATTGTTACAGTTTGTTCATCTGGACACGCTATGAAGTAGCCCTGGGGGGAATCCAAGCACCAGGGAGACAAAGAGGCCGATGCCTGCGATGACTCCGGCCCCGCACAGGGAATAGTGAGTACACCCGGATTAAAACGCGTGGGAGGAGACGGGAGGAAGCAACCACCAAGTGTACTTTGTCACGCTTTAAGGTGTTCTGATGGCAAACACTTCCGCTGCTAAGAAATAAATGAATGGGAGGTTTTTCCAATTCTTTTTTTTGTTTGTTTTCCTTGGCAGTTTATTCTTCAGCATAGTAATAATCTGTCTGGGTGAAACATGGTCCCTCTGTGGTTTGGGAGCATAAGGGGCATTCCAGGCGGATGCCAAAGCATCCAAGCTTTGGATGGTCCAGATCAAGCTCAGTTTTGGAAGCAGGAACTGGTTTGTTCTGCATCCCTTGATGTTTAAAATAAGAAGTGGAAGAAACAAAATGTGTCCTTTTTTGTGACATGCTCTGTGGCAAAAGTCTGCAAAGGCATGGATTGTGCTAGTCTAATTGTATTTATGAGTGTGTCAATTATTATCATTTTTTAATACATAATCAGGTCTTATGAAAATTCCAAAGGTCCTTTTCACTCTCTTCCACTGCATATTTCCAAAAGAAGCACTGTTGCTTTTGAACTGTGATATTAAATAATTTGTGAATGATGCAGTAATCGTCTCGTCTTTGTATTTCCTGG
>NW_009203554.1:48188-53422 GCF_000690835.1 Fulmarus glacialis | reverse complement strand
CCTGCTGAATCCCACTCTTTTCCAGCAGCATTGTGTCAGGGTGTGCTCACCCTCTGTCCCCTGCCCCCCATATTGTCATCCTTTCCCAGAGCTCCAGGGTGCTGCCAGCTCGTATCCTGGCCTGGGGACCCTCGTTGCAAGAGCCAGTTGAGGAAAAGGTGGGACGGGCTGGATTCAGAGCAGTGCCCCAGAGCTGCTGCGCTGAAATAAATACACACGCACGCTGGCAGATTAAACACAGATGGGGAAATGTGGCACAAAGGAATCGTATGTTGTTAGATCAGATCTATCTGCCAAGTTTCTGGCTTCCTGAGAACAAGAATATACCTGGAAACTGGAGAGCCTTATATTGAGATGGTCTTGTAGTATCCAGGTAGCAAAAGTCCTGCAAAGAGACTGAGGGCAGAGCTCTGGCAGTCCCTCAGACCCATCTTTGCCGCGAGTCAGGTTAGAGTTTGCAGGAATGAATGCCCCAAAAAGCGGCGACTGCTCCCCTCTGTCTCCTCCGTCCTGCAGTACTTGATGTGGGAATAAGGATCTCATGTTGGGGAGAGGGATGGTGTTTGGGTTTGTGGGTTGCAGTTGTCGGGGAGTGTTTCTAACCCGGCTATGAAAACCCAACTCTGTGTGAAAGGGGGAAGGATTGCATTGTGCGCCCAACTTCTGGCACGAACAAAGGTCCTTGTGGCTGTGCCAAATTCTCCCAACAGCAAAACTGTAACTGTGCACAGAGGGCAGTGGCTCTGCCCTGTGACAAATCACAGCAGCAACGGGTGCTGCGGGGTGGAAGAGGAAGCTCGTTCGGTCCTGTGATCCCAAGGGGCAAAATGCATTTGTTTTCCATCCTGCCTAATAGGCGCCTGTAGGGACGATAAATAAACTGTACACACCCACCTGAAATCTCAGAGTACTGCATGGCGAGGCAGGCCTTTTCCCCATAAGCAAGCACGGGTTTGAAAGGCTCCCCAACTCTGTGTGTTTTGGGTTTTTTTGATGGTTTGGTTTTGTTTGGTTTTTAGGGGGTTTTTTGGGGTTTTTTTGAAGAATTGTATATATAATCTGTGATTGTCCTAAGGAAGATAAATATTTGATTGGGAGCATAATTGTTGGATGACAGAAGAAATTAGAACAGTGGTACAGAGTAGGAATGTGTTACTTGGTGAATAACTTCAGCTCCAAACAACTATTAATTTTGAGCTTCAGATGGTATAGACTTCTGGAACATCAGTGATGCTTCAGCTGGCTTCTGGTTTCTGATGATGGACGATAGTTGGTGGGTTTTGGTCTTGTGTTAGATGCCTTAAATGCCCAGTAAGCTGGGGGAAGTGTTTTGTGACCTGCAGTGAAGGGGATGCATGCAGATGTTTCAAGAGATCTTGCTGGACTTGCTATTTATTGTCTCTTCGCCTCTTCTGCTGAATGTGTAGTAGGTCCTCTGTCACACAGTTTCTAGGATTATACTAAAGCAAAGTGTTTTGTATGGGTATGAGGTCTGGGCGCTTACTAAGAGAAGGAGAGATAATTAAATATGCTTTGAAAACAAAGTGCTGAGATAAAATTTGAAGCCAGTAAGAGGAAAACGATGTGCAGAGGTGATCTAAGTGGGAATTGCAGGAGATGAAGTACAGCAGATGTAATAAAACAACTTCAGCAGGCACAGCATGTGATGGAAAACAGAGTAGCTAAGCATCTTTTAGAGGGTCACTTTTTCAGTATTTGACCTCAGAGCTGACCAAGGAACTGATGAAGGGATAACATGATGCATGCTAGGAATGCTCAGTTTGTATTACCAACAGCAGGAAAAAATATGCCCTTGACTGAAGGAGGTGTGGCTTAACTCTTCCAGGGCCTCCAGAGCCAGAAAGAGAGGAGAGAGCAAGTGTATTGATGGTGCCCACAGACTTTGGAGGAGATGGGATTGTCGTAGATGGGATCACATGAAAATGCTTCCTACAATACTAGATTTTTCCAGAATTTAGGCCAAAAAAAAAAAAAGGAAAGGGGAGAATTCTTGAACTGTAGCATTGGAGCAAAGGAAGATCAGGAGGCATTGGTGTGGCTTTGCTAGTGATGTGTTTTGCTGCAGAGGAAGGTAACTTTTAGCTTGTGTAAGGATAGAGGGAGGTTTGGTATCATCAGAAGCAGACGGGCTTCTCTGCCGTGTACGTGCATTTGGCCTGATGAGTGATCTCTGAGGGAAGGCAGATAGTTCAAACCTTTGATCTTCAGACTTTTGCTTCCTCCCATGAGCCCGCTGGTGAGTGAGAGTTGTGGTGGTTTTGAGACTTTGGTGCTTGTTTGCTGGTTCCTAATCTAAGAGTACCAGCTCCTTTTGCAGGGGCTGTTAAATATTTTCAACTAACGAGCCAGGAGGATAACCTGAATTTGCTGGAGGATGGAGCAGTAGCCTGTAACACAGAAAACCTGGATGCGGTTTCCAGCACTGCTGAAGACCTTGGGTGAAGCATGGTTTTTGCACTGTCGCTACCCCATCCCTTTTGGTGGCAGCAGGCTGTAAATCGACTTAGCCATTTAACGAAGCCTTAGCCACACTCTTTTCATGCCTTAATTGCCCATCTGAGCAATGGGGATAATAGCAGTGCCTTAATTCACAGGCCTGCTGTGAGGATAGGTGCCTTAACAGCTGTAAAGCCTCAAGTTAGTTACTGGCTAGTGGGATCCTCTGATCACCGTAGGTCATTAACTATCTAAGGCAGACTCCTACGTGAGGGGAAAGGACCCAGAAAAGATACCTGTTTTACATAGTCGGTGGAAGTCACATCATTGCTTTTGGAGAAGAAAAGGCTCCAGATGTGGAACTACGTTTTTCATGGTCTGGTAAAAGGACATTTTTGAAACAAGTAGCAAGTAGAGCACAACAAAATTAATGTAAAATGTGACAAGATGAGAGTGAATGTTATCTATACCAAGATACTTGCAAAGCCCCTTAGCAGAACCAAATCCGCTCGTCACCAGGGCTGGAGGGAGATGAGGTCAGACTGATGCAAAGCACTGCATAGCAAGTACTCCTCCTAGCACCTCATTCCTCTTAACCAGCAGCAGCACCTTTCCTGTGTGCTAGGACAGGAGATGTGGCCTGCTGATCTTGTACCCCCGCTTTTTGTCTTCATCTTAGTTGGGAGAGTGGGCACCAGCTATGGTTGGGGGGAAATTGCATCAGGTTTGAGGAAGGAGATGTGTTTTCCCAGCAGTACAGGAGTTCATCTGTATCTCAGGAGTCTCCTAAATAGAGATCGAGGTTGGGAAATGCACGTGCATCATCTGCCAGCAGTTTAAGCTCGTTCATCTGAATTTGCCTAACAAGTGGGGGACCCAACCTGGCCATGGGCACAGGCAGCATGGATGTCTGCAACATGCTCCCCTGAGCCGGCAGCAGTACGTGCATGGGGATCTGTTTGCACCCCCACACAGAAACGTGGCATTTTGACATGGGACGCCTGAGGTTTGCCTCTTTGGTTCATCAGGGTATTGAACCATGTGAGTTAGGCCAACTGCTGACTGTTCATGTGCTTAAAATTGGAGCTGTCCTGAAGCGCTTTTGACATCGGATTTACTTGATATCCTCTGGCTGGAGTTGGAGGACACTGGGTGTTTGGGTCCTGTGAAAATCCAGCCGGAAGTTTCCAGGGATGGTTTGGTTTCGAAGGAGGTGTGTTGAAATTCCTGCTTCTGGAAATGTCGAGTTGAATGTTTCCATTGCATCGCTGTGCGAGTATACAGTGTGGTGGCTTCCAAGATGCCTTTTTGTACCCCAAACCCAGCTTTTGGGCTTCCTTCGATAGCATCTGGCACTGTAGCTTAAGACTTTCCATTCAGGAAGTGAATGTTTTTAGGTGTTACAATTATAAGCCAGACCTAATGTTTTAAAAGGGGAAATTACTGTGTACTGAAGCTTTTCCTGGCAGTGCAAAGGTTCAGCTGCGTGAGCAGTGTCAGTCTGGATGACTTGAAACGATAGTTCACTGGAGCGTAGATGAGTGGACAGGGAAATGGGGGCAAGAGAGAAGAATAGTAGTTGTTTTGGGGCTTAAAACCGTCTTGTGGGAGGGAGACGTTATGCTAGTGTGCTTGTAGTGTTTTATCCTCTCATCTGTACTCCTTATGGGGAATGTGAAGATACACAGAGAAGCCTGTGGAGGGGAGGAAAGACGTACAGTGACTCATCAGCATTATAAATCACAAACTATCTGCGTTTTTCTAACACATTGTGAATGAGTCAAAGGGGGAGGTGTGCAGCTATATAGACATACGCAGTTTACTAATGTTTTGTGTTAATTATTGAGCTCCTTCATCTCTTTTGGGAACTCCGTAGACTCCTTCAGTGCTGCTGTTGTGTTGGATGAGGCTGATGCAGGGGATGCTCTCCATGTCAGCCAAATAGTGATGGCCGGGCATCCCATAACTGCGTGTATTGCCTGTCTCGTTCAGACCTGACATCCTGGTGACATGGGTTTCTTCTTCTTTCTCTTTCTCTCGAATCTAAACCCTTCTGAGAAGTGGTCACCAAGTCATCTCCCAGCCTCAGCCCTTGCTTCTTCCCCTCCATCAGGTTCTCTGGGCACTTTTCTCTCCGTTTCCTGCTGTGCTGTGTGCTGCGTGCTGCCTGAGCCACAAGACGCGGGGCTTTAGGGGCACTGAGAAATGAAAGGGGTTTTTTTGAGAAGGTTAGCGCTTATTTCTACCACGCAGCCATGCAAGAGAGGTGCCCTGAACGTGCATGTGACTTTTGTTTTCCCTTCGCAGTTCACCTGCAAAAGCGTTTGTGAGTGCCTTGATGATTTTACTTGAAAAAATTGACTCTCAGCTGACTAAAGGCAGGGTACTGTGGTTCCCAGAGCAGAAAAATTTGCTGAGGGAGACGAGTGGTGTGAGAAGTACTAAAACAGGAAAACTTCGGTACTGTTCCTTAAGTTTTGTAAGCACATGGAGTAAAAAAATCAAATGTCTTGATTCTGTCATAACTCATCTTCTTCCTGTTTTGGAAGCATTTAGCTGTGATAGTGTCCCTATAATAACAATAAATCTGAAGAAAAAGAATATATAATAATACATAAAATGCATAGTAATAAATAAAATTTATACAGCTGTACCCTGTCTAGGTGGCAGTGTCATGGAATGATGACACGAAGGACCAGACGTTGTTAAGATGTTTAATCTTAACAAATGGGAAACGATTACTTAAAAGTTGCTTAAGCGAAGAGTACTTCTTTTAA
>NW_009203554.1:47448-48157 GCF_000690835.1 Fulmarus glacialis | reverse complement strand
CTAGAAAAATTCACTTTTTAAAAGCATACCTGAAAAGAAATGAAGCTGAATATTCAAACAGAATAAACTGTTTTTTCCTGCGTAAAATCAAAGGCGGATATATCCAGGTTTTACCGACGTAGCTGAAGATAGTGTCTACAGATAATTTTTGTTTTGTGTGTGTGAGTCTCTTGTCCTCCCACCACATGGTGCAGGGTGAAAACTCAGTATGAAGAATTACTTAAATCCAGTCCAATGATGAGGATTCAGTGAGCTGCACAGACAAATAATTAAACTAATTAGAATGAGTGTTTTTATAGTGTTTCTATTTCTCCCTTAAGAAATCTGTTGGTCTTTATTTCTCTCTTATGAACATGCAAGTACCCACCCTAGGAGTAAACACACCACTGATTAAAGGAGATAATTTTGACAGGGTACATGACTAATCTTTGGAGCCCACTGCCCTTGGAAGCCACTGATGGAGGGTGTTGGACAGAGGTTCAGGCCCCCTGCGGGTGTTGAGAACATCTGCTGATGTATCTGGCTGTATCTTGCATGGGTGGTTCATACATCTTCTTGCTTGGAAGAGGTCAGTTCATACTTTTCCTTCCCAAAGGAGAGCATGAGGCCCCAGGAGTGCACCCACTAGCACCTTTTGGGTTTTGAGCATGCACAGTCATAGGTGCAACTGGGATTTTGGGTCCCTTTCTGTCCCTGAGCATCTGCGACT
>NW_009203554.1:44888-47430 GCF_000690835.1 Fulmarus glacialis | reverse complement strand
CAGCAGGACCCCGAAGCAGGTGCCTCTGGCAGAAGCCCACACCACAAGGAAATAAGGTTTTCCCAGACTGCACCGAGTTCAGAAACCAGTGGGAGCTGCAGCCCTTGGGTGCCAGTTGCGGTTGCCCATGTGCGCTGTTTCGTGTGCAAGTTGTGGGTTGCCAGCCCTTTTTTTGGAGGAGAAAGCAGTGGCCGGGAAGCAAGGAAACCTGGATTTTGTCCTCACCTTGGTGCCCTAGTCCTTTCCCTCGTGCTCACCGTTGCCCCATCCACATGTGTGTCCTCCTGGAGAGGGACCATCTCTGGCAGGATCTGAGATTAAGGCCACTGTCTTGGATAGGACAAGTGACCGTTGATACAATATAAATATTGATTCAGAACATGAACCAGTCCGTAAGGTCATGTTTCATGCTGGGTAGATTATTCTGTTATTTTTCCAGAGAGCAAAAAAGCTAAAATCGGGCCTAAACCAGATTTTAGCAACTAAACTTAAGTCTGCATTTAACAAATTAAAAAAAAATACAAGCCAGCGATTGCAGATGGGTACTTATAATAGAAAATTCACAGCACAGGATATTGAACTTTCCCTTTTCTGGGAAGGGCTTGGCCACTTGCGCTCATACAACGTGCAGCACAGAAAACCCACCGTTTTTCCCATGTCTTTGGCTTTGCAGCAGCATGAGTGAGAACATTTTGGTTCAAAAGAATAGCCTATGAGCGGTGTACTCTGAAATATGCCTATTGCATGGTACTGCCTGACACAACCTATTCTGGTAAAGCCTATAGAGGGTTTTTTTCCAGGATACCTTGTTTTCCAGAGTAAGTTTCTTTATCTCTATGCAATGGTCACATCGCAGCTGAGCCGTTAATGTAACGAGGCAGCTTTCATGTGGGTTGGCTTAGGCGTGCAAGTTCTCCAGGGTTTTCTACTACTGTTGGTGTCTTTTGAAACTCTCTTTCATCCTACCCTCAGCCCATCTCCACCAACAACCCTCATTTTTGTTTTATCTGTGTAATTTTACAGAGTCTTTTGGTGACTGTGCTGTAGGGGTGCAAGGCAGAGGCAGGATGTGTGCCAGGTTTGCTTCTGCCCCTGTTCACAGACGTGTTGACATCCAGTTTCACAGGACACGTTGCTGGGGGGATTGGGAGTCCTGGAGGCAGTTTGGTTTGCTGATGGCCTTTGAAAGGTGTGAGCCTCTGGTCCTTAAAAGAAAGAAAAATTATCAATTGCTGCATCTCTATAGACAAAAATTCATGGCCATGGCACTCTGCTACAAACATCTACGTGGGGTTCTTTTCTAATTAGAAATATCTACACCAACATATGTGAATTGAGAATCTATAGCACTTTCAAATTTATTTTTTCATGTCTGCAAAAATTATTGCTGTAATGATCTGTATACCTCCCCATTAATTGTGTTTTATTCAGCAAAGAACTGCAGAAGTGTCAGAGCTCTAGGCTGCTCTGACTTAAATGCTGTTTTAAAAGCTCTGCTCTGTAGTTCACAAAACCTGCCTTTCTTTCTGTGGTTTTCTTTTATAAATCATTATAGTCCCGATCCATCGTGCAGGAATTATTTGTCCTGGTTTGCTTCTGCTTATTCTCCTGCATATAATTAAGCAATGTTTTATCACAGTGGAGAGCAACAGCATTTTTTTGCTGTGCTAGCTGATGTGCTTTTTGATATTACTGTAGCAACTGCATGCTAAAAACAGTTGTAAGGAAGGTAAAACATCACCCTAGGCACGTTCTTTTTTTGCACCATGAAATGTGTATCTCACCTCTCATCCTTGGATTTGTAGGAGAATAATATTACCGCAACGTTAATGAATGTGAGTTCAGCATCTCTGGTAGGGAGCAGGATGATAGTTCTGCTCTGTGCTGCATGTGTTCGTGTTGCTGCAGTCTTCGTGGGTGAAGAGTAGATGGTTGGGGAGGGTTATGGTGCTGTTAAGTAATATCAATTAATTTCTGCTCTGCTCTGAACTATATGGGTATGACTTCTGGGCAGCCACACAGGTTGGAGTCAAGTGTTAAAGCAGAGATGCTCGTAGAGATATGCGCTTTTGAGTCCTGGGGGAGACAGGGACCCGCAAGCTTAGAAGGTTACGAGAGGGAGAGGACCACCATTGAAGCTAGGCAGAAATGAACAGACCCGCTGAGATCCATCGGAGTGTGGTTGGTCACACGTCCTGGAAGTGGTGAAAAGTAAAGACCCATTTGCACTGGGTGGGGGGTTCAACCTGTTTCAGCCTGTGTTGTATTACCTTCTTCCAGCCCTTGGCTGGAAGGAAGATGCAGCACAGACTGGTGATATTTCTGGTGCGCTTTTCCCTTTCTGCCAAAGTTAAGGTTTTTCCTGCTTTTTAATCTGACATCCCTTCAAATTTGGTTGTCTTTGGACAGGCTTTTTCAGACTCACTCGTGTTTTGGGGTACGAGGGAAAACAGACAGCATCTCGCCCTGTCTCTCCACTGCCCTACCACTTCCCCAGCCATGGCTCACAGGGTTTTGGATGATGCTTTGTGCGACCGGGCTG
>NW_009203554.1:0-44857 GCF_000690835.1 Fulmarus glacialis | reverse complement strand
CGATGGAAAATTCCGTCTGTGCCACCACCTCAGAGGAACCCATATGGGAACAGCGCTGCAGAAAAAGAGAGTTCAGTCTCTACCCAAATATTTGCTTTTGGGGGGGAGGGGCGGGCGGGCGTTTATAAAACTAGCTATGTGCACAAGGGAGAGATGGGAGACAGTGAAAAGATTTCAATGTTCAGCAAGAGAAAGCTTTTTGATTTATTGTTTTCCATCCCTTTGCTTGAACTGTACAGTTCTCTTTTGTTGCTGGAAGGTGGCATTGCTACACAGGCAGACATTTTCCAGTGCCAGCCAGGCCTAAAAGCATAGTTTATTTTCCCTGTGTGGTTTTCCACAGTTTCCCCAGTTTGGGGCCAGGCGACCAGGTAGGAAATGTGGAGTTTCCTCAGTCGTGCACAGAGTTGCCAAATTAGGTCCCACTTCGTTTTCACATTGGATGCTCCGGAGCCATTTTAACAGGGGTTTGAAAGATCAGAGGACTGTGGCTGGGTTATTTTGTTAATTAAACAAATTAAACAAATTTCAGAAATTAAACAAAACCAGACTAGGGCTTCACTCATAACTGCTGTGACGCACTTTTGGAGAGAGAGGTTTAAAAGAACGCGTTATTTCTGACCTGTACGCTCCCGTCCTGGATGGCTTTGCTGATGCAAAGTGAATCGAAAGCTCTTGTTGCTGCACACAGGCTCTCTGTGGTTTGGTTTGGACCCCGTTCATGACGGCAGCTGTCTGCTCGGAGCTGAGCGCTGTTGTTTTTTACCTGGTTGCCTTTTGCTGCTTTGTGCGTTTGCTCATTTAAAAAAAAAAAAAAAAAAAAATTAAGGAATTAGGTGGTGGGGTTTAGGTTGATGGGGTTTTTTTTTTCCCCCCAACCCCCTGCAGCTTGGCAAGACAAGCAGGAGATGTGGCAGGTGAGCTGGAGGGGTGAGGGCTGCCTTCCCTCCCCATGTCCGGGGGGACTGGCTGTTTGTGGGGCAGCTGCCGGCAGCACCCTTACACCTCACGCCTGTGGGCACCCCACAGTGGCAGCAGCCCAAAAAGGAGGTCAGTTCTCCAGGGTCCTGTCTGTAACGAAACAGAGGGCGTGAACCAGGCTGGCTTTAGGGGTAGAGGTTGACCTGTCCATGGTGCAGCCATCAAGCATCAGATGTGAATTTTGTCCCTCGAAGGGACGCGTGTGCCATGGACACAGCTCAGATGATGAAGTGTAGCTCGAGTTCCCATCACAATGTGCTGGTTGCTAAGCCTTGACTGTCGCTGAGGGGTAACTTCTCTCCCCCCCACTAAATTTTGGGAGTCATCGCTAGCTGGAGGATCAGCCATCTGCAGGTGAAATCCAGAGATTTGTAGAGTCAGGTTTGCGTTTTCCCCTGCCCACTGAAATCCAGCGGACCGCCCGGGAGAGCTGCCTCGCTCACGAGTCAGAGGAGCTGAAGTGGCATCATTTAAGCAGCTTTGTCGGGAACCACACTGTGTATTTAAAGCTGTCCGCTGAGGCTTTGATGTTCTGGCAAACAGCTTGTGTTTGAAAGCTGTGAGATACTCCTCAGATGAGACGTGGCAAATGTACATGGTGTGGCTCCTGGAGATGTGCCACGGGGGGATCCGTCCTCCATAGCAACTGTGTATTGATTTATCACAAATTACATCCTTACCAAGGTCCTGGAGGGGCTGTGGCTTGGAGGTCCCAGTAAACTCTCCTCACTCATGCCAGTGTTGGGTCTTGTTTCCTCCCCCTCTTTCAGGACACAGGTTGAAGGGACAAAGATGGTCTCTGGCTGGTCATGGTCTTCCCCTGCTTCCCAAAACTGCACATCTTGGACTGAAACTAATTTGTTTTGTTACTGACCTCCAAAAAGAAACTTTTGACTTGGGCTAGATTTCTATGGTGGATAATGATTCTAGCGTGGCAGAAAAACTATTCAGAGTGTGGGATTATCAAAACAGCAGTTAGAAATACAGAAAAACATTTTATGGAATAGGACATGGAAGAGAACAGAAGCAACAATCTCTACAGTTTTCTAGCACAACTATAGCAGACAGAATTTTTCATCCATCCTCCCCTTTATATCTGTTTTGGAGGGACCTTGACCCTTCCTCCCTATCAGAGCATCCTTACTTGGGGCTGATCCCCATATCCCCATGAGAGGTGGGAGCTCAGCACAGCAACCCAATGTCGCAGAGAGCTCGCCGAGCTTCCCAAGAATGGGGAATTCAAAACATTTAGTCTGACTTTTAAGAAACCTTTGATTGATTCAAAGTTGTAACCTAGCTGTTTCTCGTTCTCCACTCTTTCTCTCCCATCCCATTCCTTTGTCTTTTTGTTCTTAGCTCTTTTTTCCTTGGGGGGGAGGGGTATTCGGTGAAATATAAATAAGCCTTGCTCTGTCTTTGATGTCTTTTGATTTTTCTTCCTTTTGCTGATGTTCCCACATGAATTTTGCAGAAGGTCATATACCAGAAAAGGAGCAGACCATTAGGTGCAGCTGTGTGGCGTGGGAGGGAGAGGGAACTGCAGAGGAGCATTCCGGGAGCCATGGCTCCGTCCTCATCTCCTCCACCCATTCCCAGGGTGCTGCCTTGTGCCTCCCTTCCCTTGTCTATGAAAGTCAGTCACAAGAGCAGTGGGATCTGCAGGGTAGAGTGGGGTGACCCAATCACCTTCACCCTATTTCCAGCAGCAGCCAGGCTTACACAGCCCGTTCTGCCCCCTGCCCGTTTCAGCCAGATTTGTTACAAGGGAAGAAGCTTCAAAGATAATTCTCTGCAAGCGTCATTAAAAATGGGTGGCCGGGAAGATGGGCGTTTGGACAGTCATGTGTTTGTCTCTAACTTCTGATCCTGTCTGCAGTGGGACACAGCAAGCCACAGATCACAGCCAAAATACTCTGCGGGAGGACGATTGTGAGGGGAAGTAGAAGGGAATTTTGAAGGAATATGTGGAAATAATAGAGAATATTCAGTGTAATCCAGTTTAAAGGTCAGTCAGCACAAATCTGTAGAAAACCAGGCATCATTTGTTCCCCTGTTCATCTGCTTGCTTTATTATTAAAAGGGAGAAGGAAAAAAGAAAACAGAAGAGGAGGTGTTGGCTCAGAGGTGCTCATGCTTTGGGGAGTGACGATGACAATGTTGGTAATCCTAGGTTAGAGGGAAACGGCACTTTGTCATCCTGACCAAGCCAGATGCTTGAGGCAGAGCCCTAAGCCCACGGGCAGCCTCATGCCTGTTTCATGGAGCTGAGCAAAGATGCCCCATTTCCCAGAGAAATGCCCAGAGCTTAAATGCACCCTTGAAAGTCAACCACATGCTCCAGTGCTTCACTGAATTGGAGCGAGTGTGCGGGAGCATCCCCAGTCTCCATCGGGGCTGCGAGGTGCAGAGGTGGTGGTGACTGTGAATGCAGAGCACATGCGATTACGCTGGCACATCTGCAGTATAACAAATAGCGTCTCTGCACAGCATCTCCTCTGTGCTGTGTTTAGCGTTTCACAAGAGCCTTATCTGCAAAGGTGCTTCGTGGAGAATTCGTGTGTGAAGTGCTTTGTGTATGGAGAATTGCTTCATGCTGGGTTTTGAGTACATGGAGCTGGAAGCTGCCATCACTACTCTTATCCCCAGCTGGAGCTGCTTCTTCTGGCAGTATATGATTTTGGGATTCCATATATACCACAGGAGTGGTATGATCTGTGACAGGCAGAGTAGCAGAAATACGCTCTAGAGACTTGCAAAGTATTCATCAGCTGCGAACAGAACTGAGAAGTTAGCGGCTGCTTTTACAGCGACTATTTCTGGCTCTCGTGCCAATGCACAAGCCAGAGGAGCAGGTTCAGGGAAGCACTGAGGTGGTTATAAACTGTCTGCTGATGTTGGATGTGTCCAGATGTAACTGCAGTGGGATTTTATCTCACTTGATCTTCATGTCTGTTGGGTACTGGATGCAGCTCATTATTTACAAGTTTCACAATGAGAAAATCTGTGTTTGGTTAGATGTGAGATCATAGAATCACAGAATGGTTTGGGTTGGAAGGGACCTTTAAAGATCATCTAGTCCAACCCCCCTGCCATGGGCAGGGACATCTTTTATTAGCTGTCTAGTTCAGATTCTCCATTTAATATGCTTCTACAAAAATCAATGCAGGTCTTACCTACTCCGCAAATGTCCACTTTCCATCGTCCTCCAGTTTGTAAACCCTGGGCCTCCCCCAACCCATCCCAAGGACTCCTTGATTGTAAAAGATGAGTTTTCCATCAGGCCTGGAAGTGTTACGAATCCAGAGCCCATCTGATCGGGAAGAGTAGCAAATTGGAGTCAAGCATTGATTAGAAAAGGTATCTTCTCAAATAGGAGATTGACATCAGTTTATTTTTTATTGATGTCTGTTATGACAATTAAATTGCCCCCGCTCCACCCACCCCAATGAGTGCAGGTAGATCGTAAGACAGCTGGTGTAGTCTTCCTTTGTGGTTGTGCTGACTGATGTTGGCCTCAGATCCTTTTAAAAATATGTGTTTTTGCAGAATTCTTACATTTGGGAACTTCGACACATGAATCATGCTTAAAAATGGATTTTTTTAATTCTGTAAGGAGTGAAGTGCACAGATCAGGGCTTGATGGGAATATCAGCAGGGTCAGAGGAAGGGACCCTGTTTAAAAGGGATCTAAGGGCTTCTGTGACCTTTTCTAGCTACCTCTGTCAATATTGAATGAAAAGCAGTGTTCTAAGAAACTTTTGTTCCAGAAGAGACTTGATAGGCCTCCATAGATCTGCTGCAGTTTCTTTGAACCCACCTCTTGTCAAGACACAGATCTCGAAAGTGTTGATTTGCATTAACTCTTCTTTCTGCCTTTACTTTTACAACCAAGGCAGGCCCTTTAGCTTTATTTAGAAATCACCCATCATTAGTAAGCATAATCATTTAGTAGACATATTTACAAGGTAAGTGACAGTGGGAAGTAATTAAGTTTAATATAAATCGTACTCAATTTCAAATCTGCAGGCTTCAAAATAATAATTAATAGAAACTGCAGCTTCTATAAAAGGATACAGTATTTATAGCAGTATCCTCTTTCTTTTCCAGCTAAACACATTGAGTTTAGTGGAGATTAAAATCCCCTGTCTGTTCATCCTATTTGTTTCAAAGCCATTTTCTACCTGTGGCGCACTTCATTGCGAATTATCCACTGCTTTTGTTCTTTGTGGGAAGATTTTTGACTCTTAAGTTGATGACGGTGGGGGAGGAAGAGTTCAGCATTGTCCAAAATGGCCTTGTAAATGCACATATCTTGAGCTGTGGCTTTCTGCTAAATCCGTGTTTTATATATCAGTGCCTAACAACGTGTGCTTTGTTTCACAGGTGTCATGCAGCTGTCAGGTCTGCTGGCAGAGCTGATGGTCACAGCTGGGGCGGAAATTCTTCATTAAACAGAACAGAGTAAAATAATCAAGGAAGGTTGGAGCCATTTGCAAGATCTTCTGAGTTGATTGCTCGTCCTGTCAAAAAAAGTCACCATTTGGGACAACAGCCCGCTGCCAGCGGCTGCCATGGCTAGCAAAAGAAAGTCAACGACTCCCTGTATGGTGCGAACTTCTGAAGTCACGGAGCAGGAAGGTGCCGAGGGCGTAGAGGCTCCTAAAGAGAAGGGGGCTGGTGCACCGCAGCAGGACTTAAAAAAAAATTGGCCCTCAGAAAGCTCAGTCAAAGACTGCGAAGTGGTTGAGGCAAAGCCCCCAGCTGAAAATCAGTCTAAGAAACCCCAGGGTGGTTATGAGTGTAAATACTGCCCTTACTCAACACAAAACTTAAATGAATTTACAGAGCATGTTGACACTCAGCATCCAAATGTCATTCTCAACCCCCTGTATGTCTGTGCTGAATGCAACTTCACAACCAAAAAATACGATTCTTTATCTGACCACAACACAAAATACCACCCAGGAGAAACTAACTTTAAACTGAAATTAATTAAACGCAATAATCAGACTGTTTTAGAGCAGTCCATTGAGACCACCGCTAATGATGTCACTGTTGCAAGCGGTGGGCTAGAAAATGCAGAGTGTGGTGATTCACTTCATGGGGGAATTAGTGCGAGTAAAATGCCAATGATGAAACCGGGAAAGCCTAAAGGGGAAACCAAGAAGGGTCCCAAAAAGCCAGAAGAGGGAGTTACGGAAAACCATGTGGATGGCACTTTCCCCCGCATCATAACTGAAGCCACTGAAGCTATTGCTTGTATAAATGGAGACCTTCTCCATGATGTGTTAGCCCATGTTATGCCCTCTGTACAGCTGCCACCAAATATTAACCTTGTCCCTAAGGTCCCGGTACCTCTGAACAGTACCAAATACAACTCTGCACTGGACACTAATGCAACCATGATCAACTCCTTTAATAAATTTCCTTACCCAACGCAAGCAGAGTTGTCATGGTTGACAGCAGCGTCAAAACATCCAGAAGAACAAATCCGAATCTGGTTTGCTACACAACGTTTGAAGCATGGTATAAGTTGGTCTCCTGAAGAAGTGGAGGAGGCAAGAAAGAAGATGTTCAATGGTACTATCCAGGCAGTTCCCCAAACGATCACTGTCCTGCCAGCTCCTTTGACAACTGCAAAAATGCCCCAGCCCATCATCCAGACAGCTTTGCCTTGTCAGATACTGGGCCAGACCGGTCTGGTTTTGACTCCTGTATCAAATGGTTCAACCGTTTCCTGCTCACCAATTACACTTGCTGTTGCCCCAAACCAGGGGCAAAAGAGGACGATACAGACCTTGTCAAGTGCCCCAGAGGCCAAGCGTCCTCATGTAGTTCAGGTGCCTGAGATTCCTGCCAAATTGACTGCTGTACCACTGACACCAGCCAGTGAACGAAAAAAGACGAAGGAGCAGATAGCAGAGCTGAAGGCCAGTTTCATGGCAAGCCAGTTTCCCGATGATGCGGAAGTCTACCGGCTGATAGAGGCAACGGGTCTCTCCAGGAGCGAGATCAAGAAGTGGTTCAGTGACCACAGGTACAGAAGTCAAAGGGGCATTGTGCACATCCCTGGAGATGCTTTAGGCAAAGATCAAATAGCACCTTCAGCTGGTCGACACAGCCGTTCGTTTCACCCGTATGCAGATTTTACTCCCCAGAGATTCAAAGAAAAAACTCAAGAGCAGCTTAGGGCCCTTGAGGAGAGTTTCCTAAGATGCTCTTTTCCTACCCAAGGAGAATTGGACAGGCTTCGAGTGGAGACTAAGCTGAGTAGGAGGGAGATAGATTCATGGTTCTCTGAGCGGAGAAAGATAAGGGACAGCATGGAGCAAGCTGTCTTGGACTCAATGGGATCATATAGAAAAATTAAAGAACAAGGAACTCCCAATGGTGCAATAAGCCAGGCAGAACTGCTGAGTAGCTCCCAGCTCCCTGGTGCTTTATCTGGGTCCTCCATCACATTTAAGAAAACCCAAGAGCAGATTCATCTACTGAAAAGCACATTTGCAAGGACCCAGTGGCCATCGCCCCAGGAGTATGACCAGTTAGCATCTCAGACTGGGCTCACAAGAACCGAAATAGTTCGCTGGTTCAAGGAAAACCGATCTTCACTAAGAACAGGGTCACTTAAATGGATTGACCAGTACCAGCAGCAGTACGTTGTTGATGGTCATAACGAGCAAAGCCAGAAAAAGGGATCAAAACACATCGAGAGTCCAAAGAATAGTAATGAGGTGTCTCGGCAGCATTACCAGGAGCATAAAAAACTGAATGAAGAGAATGGGGGGAAACTAGTGGTGAGAGCAAAAAGAGACTGCGAACCACTGAAAGACTCTTTGTTGGGGAATCAAGCGGAGGGTACGGACAGGTTGGAGTGCAACAGCCATGATGGCCACGGCAGCGAGGAGAACGAGGAGCCAGCGGAGGTCAACTGGGTGGAGGTGACGGTGGGTGAGGATGACGCTGCATCGGACTGTACGGACAGCTGGAGCCAAACAGCACCCGAAGGCCAGGCAGAGCTGGCGGACTTTGACTCTGAAAGTATATCTGGAGACAATTCTCACGTATAGACAGGTAATGCTGATGGTGCCCTGTTTCTCTGAGCCTGCCTCTGTCTGGGTGTGCTTCCAGCATCCTGTAGCCCTTCTTCAGTATAAATCCCTGGAACCCATCCCTGCCGGATCCTTGTGCCTGCTGGATGCCTGAACAAAAGGGACACCCATCCTGCTTGTAAATTAAAGCAACTGCATGGAAGGGGAGGGGTTAGTGCTGTTTGCCTTGTTTCTTGTCTCCTTGTGGGTCAAGTCCTGGATAGGGGAGATTTATTGCAACCAAAAAAAAAAAAAAAAAAGTGATTAAACCTTAAACTTTCTGCCTTTAAATGACCTATGTAACCTCTGCAGCGCTTGATGTAAAACATACCAGCTGAGCCATGCAAAGACACAGTAAGTAACACTAGTTGCTAATATCCCCCTTGCTAACAGATCATTGATCTCCTGTGAATAGAGGCTGTGCCTGTTTTTGCACCTCCGGTCCTTCCTTTGCAGCATCCTGCCCTGCTCAGAATAAAAGGTCACTGGGGGAAGGGCCCAGTGAGGTTCAGAGATGGTTCTTTATGCAACAGCAAGCAAAAAAAAAAAAAAAAAGTTGTGAGGACTGAAGTGGCTCATGCAAATGTGCTCTCTTCCTCTTGCAGGTGAGAACTGTCTCCAACCTTCTTTGTTCTGCTTGCTCACTCTAGAGGCTTAGGAAATGTCCCAGACTAAGTTGTGTGGGTGTTTCAGCAGCTCTTCTTCACAGGATCTTGAATTTAAAAGCAAGCTGCCGGGCCTTTCTTTAAGGGGGTTTTATATGATCTTTCACAATGTGAAAGGATGTGTTATTTGGAGACCTGAAGCCTGTTTCTGATCACAGTTGCACAGGTGTAAATCTGGAGCAGGCGCCATCAGCATTTCTTGACTTGCATATTGAATTGAGTTCACTGGAGCCCGTAACATTTTGTGCTCAATAAACCGAGTCTGTCTCTCTCAGACTCTGGGGTCTCCTTAAGCTAGAATTTAGCCCACAGAAAGCTCAGCGCCCTGCATTAGCAACCACAGTGAGACAACACCTATTTTAGAAAGAGTTAGTAGTTTTCTGGTGTCTAATAAGTATAATATACTTCAGCATTTCTTAAAAAATATGTTAAAGTTTTTTAAAAGTTTTTTGGTTTTGTTTGTTTGGTTGGTTTTTTTTAAAAAAAAAAAAGGAAATACAAAAGCCAGGACTGATAGAAGTCCCTCCACACTTGCACTGAAGACTTGCTATTGCAGCTGGCAGTACTTCAATTGAACTACTCACTGTTGCAGAGGTGCAGTTTTTCTTAGCAAGCCCTGCTGGCTAGCCTAAAGCCCTTTACTTTTTCCTTGTACAATACTTGTCCAAAGGTCTCCTGGACGTTTGCTCTGAGTTGAAAAGGGAAACCCTGCAGTGGTTTTATTTTGAACTACAAATTGTGTTGGCTAATTTTGAGAAATGTTATCACAGCATCTGTATCGCAAAGTATCTTAAAGCTCCAGACTGCCATGCAAGGCACTGTCCTGCGTTGTGCTTGCAGAAGTTGGTAATTAGGGATGTGAGGAGCAGGTTGTGTTACCTGTGTGGCAAAGGCAGAGATTAAAGGATGAGGGACGTGGGAACATCAGCCGGAGGCATGCTGTGCTGCCGCTGTTGTGCAGCCACATAACAAAGGAGATCCAGGATCTGATCTGCCTTTTAAAATCAAATGCATTGTGGGATTTTTTTTTTTTCAGGGTTGTTATTCCAGATCATTTCCCCCTTCCAGCTATAAACGTTCGTACTGAGGAGAGGGAGCAGACCAGGGGCAAGGAGAGGGAATAGGGAGGAGGGCAGGAGAGGGGGCATTGCCTGAAACCACTATTTCTTACAAACCTCTTGTACCACAAAACCAAGCTCTGCAACAACCCTCTTCCAGCAGTGTAGGTTTGGTGCCTGCATTTTTGTGCTTGTGAGCAGTGTAGGGTATGCTGGGGTGAACCTACTATCTTCATGCCCTGGCCCAGGCTGTAAAGCTCCAGGGCTGTGGAAGTGCTCAAGTGTTATCAGAGAGGAATTTTAATAAGAAGTTTGATATCTCAGTTAAACTTTCACTGAGTTATCCTTTTGATGAGGAGCTTTCCGGTGGCTGGTTGTAAAATACACCTACTGAGAAGAGATGCACTGGAGCAGGGCTTCTGCTGCGAAGACCATGCAGTAAGATCAGAGGACCATTTTGTCCTCTGCTTTTTGCCCGTTTCTCAGCATGCTGGCTTGGGGGCTTGACAAAAGCCCAAAGTGTTTTTCTCTTTCATTTTCCTTTATTCTCCCTGTAAGTCTCAGCCCAGAAATGCAAGTGCCTGCTCTCCAGTGCCTGCGTGGAGGCGTTGTCACAAAAGGTGGAAGCTTTATACCTCACACTGATGGGACCCATGGAAAAATCCCAGCTACTGGCTCCTTCTTCCTTCAGGATATGCTTTCACTCTTATCTTTGTGAAGCCTGTCTTACATAATTTTTAACTAAAACTTTGGTGTTAAATTAACAAGGCGTTATTTTAGGTGACATCCAGGGTATGACTCAAAAGCAAAGACTGCATAAGACCTGACGGAGAGCTTGTTTCTGCCTGTTGTCGTACAAAAGTCTGATTTTTCCTAGCATCATACTCCTCCTACCCAAGAGGGGTCATGTCACTGTCCTGGCCGCACATAAGAGGTGGACTGAAGAGCTGACAAGGGACTTCTCCTCTTGACTCTCACACAGCCACAGGCATTATGTGAAACTTAACATCAGGCAGAAACACACTCCTTTGATATTCAAAGTGGTGTTATTTTCTCAGCTTGATGTACGTAGTTTAAAGTGAATGTTTTTTGGTGATTGATCTCTGTACTCCTGTTGTTGGCTGAATTTGTGTGTGGCTTCTGTAAAACTTGAGCTCTTCCAGACCATCTCAGTCAGTCTCTGCTCTGGTGTGTACCTTTAGAGTTTCTGAAACTATTAGGGAGTATTTGTGTTACAGCCTAGACAGACCTTATGCCTTAGAAAATTGAGTTTTTCAAAACTGATCCGTGTTTGGCAGATGCTGCTGCAGCTAGTGGGAGTTTCATGATTGCCTGGCCTTGGTGAGAGCAGGATTCACACCAGGCTCTGAAATACCATCCCTGGACTACGAAAAGGCTCCGTTACCAAGTCCGCATCTGAAGCTTTTGGCAAAATTGGATTTATTCCACAGAGCAGGTCAGGTTTTCTGAATAGTGAGGCTGGGAGACCTGTCCCCGTAGGGTACTGGGGCCTTCAAGATGTTGAGTGGCTGCTGTAGTGTGCACTAAAGCCATCACTGAAAATGCTCCAGATGCTGCGTAATGAAGCCTTTTGTAACGAGGGCCAGCTGCTCTATTAAAGGAGTGCTTTAGCTCCCTTTCCATCAATAGAGATATTCCTGCCTTCCAACAGCACAGGTCAAAATTAGGTCTGTTGTCCCCATTTGCACAAGCCTGACAAACAGAAACTGGTCCTAAATTAAATACAGTAAATTGCAGCTCAGACACAAGAGCGGGACCAGAGCGTGCCAGAGTGGTTGGCAGCTACCGCTGGCTTTCTTCACAGCGTTGTCTCCCCATGGGGTTTTCCCAAGATTGATATTTCGTCAGCTCAGAGCTTTTGGTTTTTTCTCAGAAGCATACTTTTTTCCCCCACCGCCACCTTCTCCACGATAAACTTTCTTTTTTAGAGTTGTCTCATGACCTCCATTTTTAAGCCCAAACCCTGCAAGATGTAGGCACCAAAGTCCATGGCTCATGGTGGTAGCGAGGTAAGTGGACACCCCAGAAGATGCGGGCTCTTGATGGCTGTGACCACTGCTCTGTGGAGATGTGCCAAAGGAAAACCATCTCTGGGAGTTGCACACCAGGAAAAAAAAAAAAGAGTCCAAAGGAAGTCACCCCTTGCTTCTGCTGTATGTATCATACTGGGCACCAGAGGTGGTCTGGGTTCTCTTGGTGTCTCCAACCTCTTTTGTGCCGCTGTGGGAGTTGAGATGACTCAGTTGCTGGTGGCCCAGTGCATTCCTCAGTGTCCAAAACTGGCAAAAGTGAACAGCGCTGGGGTTCCCTTTCTGTCCGAGTTCTCATTTTTCTTGTGGGTTAGGGTTTCATCCATAAAGCCAGCTATAGTGGCCGTCACAGGTTGTGGGCTCCAAGGTGCCATCCTGAAGTCAGTGTGGGATTGACCAGTGGTTTTTGCAGTACTCGGGTCACCCTAAAGCATTTCAGGGAGTGAAGCCGAAGTACAGAGGACTTGCCATTTCCCCTGAAACCAGTGAGGCGTGTCAGAGACCAAATCTGTAACGCAATGAAGGACTTCAGAGGGGGAAGTAAAAATCCAGCAATTAACATTTTCCTGTGAGTTAGGAGGAGCAGGGGGCTGTTTGAGGAAAAGTTGCAAGGACGGGGAGGACTTTTGCCTTTGACGTTGGTGCAAGCCCGTGCCCTTTTATTGAGTTCGACCGCATTGCTTTCTGTGTTGCAGATGCCAGGCGGAGCTTACTGCTTTTGTGGGAGATAACAGAGCTGGTAGCAACATTCACAAAAGGTGTGAAATAATGGGTTAGCTCAGGTTTCAGTAAGCACTGCTGCAGGATGGGCGAGGAGGATGGTGCAGGAAAGCCACCTCGTGCTGCTGCATGCAGCTCCAGCCTGAGCGGGTGCCTGCACTTTTTGCACGTTTACACCTCAGTGGGGAAAACCGTGCTGAACGTAATCCCTGTCGTAGAGCCCTTGCTGTGTGCTGGGAACTGGGGATATGTGTAGGCAGGTGAGCATTTGAAGGTTGTGTTTTCTGGGGTTATTTTTTAATCTCTGGTCCATGGTGCAGCCTTTATGTAGGTGCAGGAGTCATAGTGGAGCCAGGGAGCTGCTCTGCAGAGCACAGGCACATGCAATTTTTTTCCATTGTCTTGCAGTTTGTATAATTATTTTCTAAAATTATGCAAAAAAAGAGGATTTCTTAGGGAAGAAAGACCTGAAGTCTTCTTGCCTTTAGCACCATCTGTCCTGTAGTTCGCAAAGTGGCTGTCCCCAACCCATGTGCACATCGCCTTTGAGCCAGCATGAAGATCTGCCTGAGGTGTATAGTAGTGAGGGATCAGCGGAGTCAAGGCTGGGCTGTATGTCCCTGTTAGAAATCTATAGGGGGTGATTAGCTGGGTGTTATATACAACAAAAATCCAGCACCCTATCACAGCCTGATGCTGTGGTAGGGATAGGGATAGGCTTCAGAGTACGGTTAATACAAAATACAGTGCTACCGTGTGTGCAGGGATGTAAACTGGACGCCGTGTTAGTTGACAGCTCAAATAGCTGTTCATAGTGCCTTCAAAAATAATATGCTGCTTTTATAATTTTTGCAGGGGTATCCTCAGCTGCACTGTCCTGACGTTGAAGGGGAGATGCTGTCTGAAAATAGAAGAAAACTCTATTTTCCTGCCTGGGGTGAGATAGCGTGTTGCAACTCCAAGTCTCAAACCGCACTTGCGGAGGCACAGGAAGAAATACTGTCGTGGAGCATCATCATGGGATCGTTTAATAGTGCCAAAGTCCTACTACTGCATTAAAAAAGGAAAGAAAGAAAGAGAAAAGGGTCCTTGTACATAGGTTTCTCCTTAGCTTTTCTCCCACCCACTTTCCTGCCCAGCCTCTTCCTCTACTGGAACAGATTTGTACAATGTGGAAATTTTGTTAACTTTTTAATAGGTGCAAGTTATTCTTGCATATAATGCCATTGCAAAATTTGGGGGTTGGTTTGGGGGAGGGAAGTGTCTTTTGTGGGGGAGGGAGAGGAGAATTTTTTCTGAAGCATTTTAAGATAGATCTGTGATCTTTTGGAGTCTCGTTGGTGCAGACCAGCATCTGAGCCCAGATCTCCACCCCGGTTTACATTTCAGCCCACTTAAATGCGTTACGGGGTTGGGGAGGGTCCTTCTGGAGTGGTTGGGGTTTGTTTTTTTTCTTGTTGTTTTGACTTTTTTGTTTTGTTTTATGGCCACCTGCTACTGGTTGAAGTATTTAAATCTCTGCTTTTCCATGCTCCTACGAGGCAAGTCTTCTCCAGCTCCTGTACTTCACTTTTCACAAGCCAGCCCTGGCCGTGGGTCTCTGAAGACTTGGCTAGAATGCCTTTTTTGTTTGTTTTTTTTTTTTAGCACTTTTTGTTTAAACATGCAGTACACAACCCCCAGAGGGGTTGGAGCGAGGAAATTAAGATGCTTTATAATCTGAACTTGTTTGCGTTTCTTTGGCTGGTGCAACAATGGACACCATAACCAACAGTCTGCCCTCCAGCTTCAGATGTTGTAGCGCACAACAGAAATTTCTGATTAATCCTTGCCACTAAATTTTTAGATCAATCCTAGGCTCCTGAGTGCACTTTTTTTCAAATACTGCTAATATGGATTTGTGTGGGGGTGTCTGTCCGTGCACGTGTGAGGAGGAGGAGGAGGGAGAGCAGGAACGTGGGTGCGTAGGCGAGCAGATGCGAGAGCCGTCCGGTGCGTTCCTCTGATGAGCTGGGTTCAGAAAACTTGCCCACTTTTCAGTGCGCTGCACAAATACGATGCTAGGGAGTTTGATCCAACTTTTCTAACTTGTTGCTCATTTGTTGTAACTCAATAAAACAAAGGCTAAACATTTTGGTAACCTTTTTTCTCGTCTTTTTTTTTATCTTATTCCCTTTAAAACCCAAACTCAGCCCCCACCAGCTCTGCTTGGTGCACAAGAGCTCAGTGGCTTTAGAGCCACAATCAGGGTTTTAACTTGGTTTGCAGTAATCGGCTTAGGCAAACACTAGCCAGATTAAAATGAACTTGATGAACTACTGATGTTTATTTCCCCGGTGTTGGACGGCTGTTCCCTGTGCTGGGGGGTTGGATAGTGCCTGGGAATGGGGAGTTGGGGGTGCCTTTATTTTGGTTGCAGTCACAACCTGAATGAATGAATGCAACCATCCCCATGACTCACCTATATGGAATTATTTTTATTAATCATCAGCACAACATTTAAGTGTCGAGGGAGGTTTGTAGTGGGCGATGGAAACGCTCAGCAACTTTCCAACAATAAAGTTGTCTAGTTCATTACCAAAAATAAGGAACTGGATGGGGCAGCGCTTGCGCTGGCTGCATTTGCATGTCACAAGCCACGGCAAGAGGTGGGGAAGCAACCTCTGCTTGTCCACGGGCAAAGGCAGCCTGACAGTCAGTATGCACATGTCCCATCACATGCGGCGCTGTGCATCATACTCCTGCATGCATGGAGGCAGGTGCCCGCGCAGTCACGTCCTACCCCCTGTGTGGGCTGTCAAATCGATGGATGCAAGCATCAAGTGGCCAAAAAGAAAATGCCTCCAAGGATGCTCCTCCAAGACTCCAAAGTTGTAACTGAAACTAATTGCCGCTTCTGTCTGCTTTGCTTACATGAAAGGATGCTAACATTTTAATTGCCCTTGTGCACAGTTTTTAACAGCCACTTGGCGGCTTAATATTCCTGTTTGCATCTCTCCTGTCTGATGTGCGCGTACATCTGTGAGTCTGGAGCGCTGACCTACTTTGCTTAACCAGCAGCGCTCCCGGGGAGCTCAGCAGGAGGTCTAGGAAGAACAAGACCCACCTGGGTTTTTCTGTATTTGCACAGCCCCAGACACGGTGGGATTAGGGGCCAGGGCTGGGGCGCTTTAAGATCTCTGCAATTCAAATGAAACAATAGCACCGGCCCTGGAGTCTGTCATCGCGCAGATAATACAGCTGAAGCTCTCCCACAGCAAACAAATGGGCTTGCAAAAGACTGGCACGGCCTTTGCCGGCGTTGGCAGAACGGCAGCACCGGCTAGGTTTGTGCGGGCAGGTTGTGGTGTGATACCAAACCTTCGGACACCAGGTTTCATCGGGGAAAGCCGATCCAGTGGCCCCTTTTTTTTAGTTTAAAGCAACCCGGGTCCCCACAAAGATTGCTTCAGTGCGGCTGCCAGAACGGGTTCACAAACTGGGCATTGCAAGCAGGCTTTGTTTTTAATTAATACCGCCGCAGTGACTGCGTTTCTAGGCGAGTCCAAGCGGCGAGGCACAATCGGGACATTGTTTGTATGCAGCAGCCATTAGGGACGGCCTTGGCCGTGGGGTTTCATTGCACATGGATGAAAATAGGCTGCTGACACCGAGTTTCCTCCTGCACAGCCTTGCCTCCCCGGCGCAGGAGCCTGGCGTTTGCCCCATGGTGCGTGGCTGGGAGCGGGGCCCAGCGCCCAGCGAAGCCCCACAGCGAGGGGATGGCTCGGGACAGCCCTTCCTGGGCAGGGTCCCCCAGGACCAGCAGTCCCTGGTGCTCAGGTTTTGATTGACATCTTTCACAATGTGTTTCAACCTAAGTCTCTTGAAGTGTTCTAATCGGAAGAAATCTAGTTAATGCAAAAACACACACAAAAAACCAAAACACACAAACCAACAGATTTTTGCACTTGTGCAACACTTGTTTTTTTCATGTGGCTTGTAGAAAAATCCATCATTCGGAAACCAGGAAGAACAACTTGAATTAGGTGGCCTCTACTTTCTTAATTTAGCCTGCTTGTACGCTGACAAGAGGATGGGTTTTCATTATATACACACATCAATTCCCCTGCCTGGTCCACAAGATGCTGGGGAGGTGCTGCTCAGTAAATGAGCTGCTGTTAGCTCCTTACTGGTGTGGGAGATCTGGGGACTCCAAGCACGTAATAACACAGGTACAATTTAGGACAGGTCAGACAAAAGCTTTATTAAATGTGATCATGGTGAGACACCACTCGGACAGCATAGAATAAGAGCATCACAGAATGGTTTGGGTCGGATCATCTCATCCAACCCCACTGCCATGGGCAGGGACGTCTTTCACTAGGTCAGGTTGCTAAAAACCCCATCCAGCCTGACCTTGGGAAGTTTTGGGGCAGAAACTTCAGCATATACAAACCTCTCTGCAACCTAAATGATTTTTTTCACAAATCCTCTTTTTTTTTTTTTAAGGGAAAAAAAAAAAAGCTCTTTTCAACTACGTGGCTGCAGTGGCACCATTTCTAACCTCAAATCTTTGGTGTTGACCTTTGGGAATTTCATTTAATGCGTTGCTATGAAAGTCAGCCAGCAAGTGATGCAGGGAGTCTGCGTCTGCAGAGTGAAGCCCAGCAGTTGCAGGGATCACTCTCAGAAGAAGGGGTGTCCCAGCACCACATGGACCATCACAGGCTGGGGGGGAAGTGCTGGGTTATGCAAGAAATCTGAGTAATTATGACCATAATGATAATTATGTCATGGTAACTTAAAATCTAGAGAAATACACACGTAAAATGGCAACCAAGCTAAGTAATATTTATGCATTACGTTCACCATTAGCAGAAATCTAATTACTGAAACTTTCCCTATCATCTTCTTGTAGCCCTCAGATATTGTTAGGTAGCAAAATGACACATCCTGAAATCTTATTAGCTTACAGAAGGGGGAAATAGAATTAATTTTGAAGGCACATAAGGCAACATTGTAGGAAGTCCTTTTGGCATCCTGATAGCAAGGAAAGAACACACCAGTGATGGGAAGGAACTTTTTTAATCATCTCCTGAAGAAAAAGAGAAACCTGAGACCATTAGCGAGAGAGAGGACTTCTGTACTCGTTTGGGCAGTAACTTATGGAAAGCTGTTATGAATGGGGCCCGTGGCTCTTGAGCATAATTCTGAAAATATTCATAGTACAGCAGGGAAAGGGAATGTATCGAGAGGAAGAGAATGTGAGATACACAACGAAGGAATGAAAAAGCAGCATAAAAACTGAGGCAGGGCTTCTCGGGTGTTACGCAGTTGAACCATATCCCAATGAGATTATTGCAAGCTCTAGGGAGGATGGAGCTAAGAGCTGAGTGACCGAGTAATTGTCAGACCTAATCACACAGCACACATCTTGAGCGCGGTAAGGAAAAGCAGGGATTTTTCTATTGTTGTGTTATTTTCATCAGACCTGATGTTCCAAAATGGTAGTTCTAATTATATTACAATTCTCATAATTTAAGTGTACTGTGAAAACCACACAGGCAGTAAAATGGCTCGGGCACAGTAAGTGGGACATCTGTGAAGCTTCTTCAATACACAAACTCATCCTCTCCTTGCTCTTTTTGTTCTTTCTTAAGTCTGTATCATCCCAGTGCAATATACCATGTAAAATTTAGTATGCAGCAATCTTATTCTAAAAAAAATCATTTTTGCAACACATCTATGAGATAGATAGTTAAAGAAATAATACTATTAACCTGAGTTTATGGACAGAGAAACTGAGAGACATATGTAGTTATTCACAAGACTGCAGAAGAAATGTGCTAAAGGCAAGAGCTGGAGTTCAGCTTGGCCTTGTCTTGACTTCCAGCAAGGAAGCTTCATTTTATATTTGTATCAAACCATTGCCATTTCTTTGGCATTTCTTATTCTTTCACCCAAAGCCTTTCCCTTTCCAAGAGGCAAAGACACAAGGGCAGAAATGAGTGAGCCGGGACTGGGGCTCCTCAGGGACCCGCATCCCACACGATTCCACCAGGACGTCCCTCTTCCCCGGCGCAGCTCTCTGGGCAAAGCTTTCACCTTCCTGCTTTAATTCCCTCCACCTTTAAGTCCGTAAACATCTTCCCTCTGTCTCCCATTTCCAGTGACCCTCGTCATTTTGGGGGCCCCTGCGGGAGGTGCTCCCCCCAGCCTGGCTGGCATTTCTGGCCACTGCTGCAGCTGCTCTTTTATTCCCACGGAGAGGGAATTTCTCCTCCCTTTAAAGCAGGAGCTCACGGTGTGCCCCGGAGTGCTTTATAAATTAGCATGCATGTGTGATTAAATCCGTCTTGGTATTAAGAGCATCTCTATCTCCTCACCTTGAGAGCAACGGAGCTGTTCAGCCTCTTTGGCCTCTCCAAACTCCTTACACGAGGTCACTAATACCAAAAGGCATTTTGCCACATGGTGACATTTAACATATATCTGTACCTAAATGTTAGAATCTGACATATTTTGCTTTTTTGTCATCCCATAGCCCCGGCAGTCCCTCCCATCTCAGTGCTGGGGCCATCAGCTAATGCTGGTGAAGGATGGAGGGACATCCTTTGCGGCAAGGTGGAAATACTTGACTTTGCCTCCTGCCTCGATGCGCTCCCAAGACAGGCATTAAACAGCAGCATCATGTCTTACCGCCCGACTTAAACGTCTTCATAAAGGGATGTTTCCCAGGGGCTATTCATTGTAGCCGGGGTTTCACACAAATTCAGGCTTATTTGGCTGCTCTCTGGTCTGTTGCCTACAACTCTGCTCCAGGTTCTCCCAAGGCACTTTTGAACATTTACCTTCACTTGGGTTGGCCATAGCTTCAATCATTGAGCCCCATCAGCTGCCGCCTCACCTGAAGGGCCATGTTCCCCCCATGCTCTCCCCCAAAACTGCCTGCAGGTGAGGGGGATGCTGAGCAGGGGAGCTGGCCCTGAAGAGCCAGGGAAGCTCCCTGCAACCAGGAATTTAAATCAGCGCTAAATTTGGTCGACTGATGTTGTTATTAATTATTACTTGTGACACATTTGGAGATAGAGGGGTAGGGACTTCCCCACGCTAAAAGCAAGGGACACATCTGGAGCAGCTGCAATAGAAATAGGATGCCAGTGGTTTTGGCACCATTAACCCCATTATACAGAGGGAGAGCAGAAGTACCCCAGTCTGGGAAGCACAGCTCCAAACCTGTTCTCCAGGCCAAATTCAGCTACCAAGCTTCAACCACAGCTGGGCAAACAGCAGGCAGAGAGCAGCCAGGTCAGGGTGGGGGGTCTGTGGGTTTGACCCGCTCTCCACAATGCCGACAGAGCCCAGGTGAAGAGCCCAGAGCCAGGAGCACAAGCCAAGCCCTATCTCTGCATCTGAAGGGCAGCATGCTCTAAGGCTCCCTATTAGGGATTTAAACAAAAGGAATTTTAATCTTTTTTTTTTTTTTTTTTTAATGCCAGCATTTGAATGTGGGGGGATGGAAATTTTAACGCGAAGCCACACGCTGAAGGTCATGGAAAGGCAAGGAGACATTGTCTTCAGTAATATTAAAAGGAAGACCAACCCTGCTGTGTCAGAGCAAAAAAATGAATACTTCTTTTGATTGGAAAGAAAGTTTCTCCATGCCCAGTTGCGGTGCAGCATTGCACAACAGAGACTGCTGCGGCTGGGAGCAAGGAGAATTAATTACTTTGCTTTTTGAAGCATGGGCTGCTCTGCTGTGCCAGCTTCAAGAACGATAAGCGCTCTCTCAAAGAGTGCGGTTTTGTCCTCCAGCGCGGGAGTTTTGCTCGTCTAAATCACAGGAGGCTGCCGAGTTTTTGTTTTGTTTTCTTCATACTTGGCCTACGCTTGAACCTGGGCAGCACCGCTCTCTTTTCGGACTCACAGACACCAACTTTATGCCGTCTGAGGGAAGGACGCTGGGCCGAACATCAGTGCTGGCCACGAAGCGCCGCGGTGCCATTGCGTTAAGCGCCATCGCAGAGTGCCGGCTGCCGTCACCACAGCCCACCACAGCCCCGCCGCACCAACGGGGGTTTGCCAAACGCAAATTTATCTCCAAACCACCTCCTCTCTGGGGATTTTGCTTTCAAGGGCATTTCAGCATCTAAACAAAGATGAAGTACGCCTCTCCCCGAGCGAGCAGGCGGTGGGGTGGTGGCACTGAAGGACGTCTTCAGCGCTTTGTCCTCAGCTGGGCAGCAGCAAGTCATGCCGCAGAACGGGCTTATTGATAATGTGTTTGGCCTTTCAGGGGGTTGAATTGTTTTCTTGAGTCTGTTACCCACCCCTTATTCATTTAGAAGATTTTTTTTTTTTATACAAGTGACTTGGGAACTGAAGTCACACAGGTTGCTGAAGCTTTCCTCCTCTGCTCACAAATAACTTCCAGGTGGCCCTTGGCAGGAGAGAAATGGTTTCGCTCAGTAAAAGCACCACCCACCAATTCAGGATAGCTGCAGATGCCGCCGCACTGACCTTCAACAAGCAAAATCACACGGTGTTTAAATTTTCACCGTAGTGTTGACACCCCTTCTGAAAAAGAGCAATTCCCACCTCTCCCAGAGCCACTGTTTGTGGCCATCTGCAGCCTCAGCCTGCCAG
This sequence comes from Fulmarus glacialis, assembly GCF_000690835.1. NCBI lineage: Eukaryota > Metazoa > Chordata > Aves > Procellariiformes > Procellariidae > Fulmarus > Fulmarus glacialis. Next base: position 23,663 of record NW_009203554.1, on the reverse strand, counting down.
AGCCATAACTCCTAGCTCTCCTCCTATTCCCGACTTTCTGGCAAAAGCTTCTGATTTACCTAAACAGTTGCAAAAGAACTGAAGGACATGGGTATGGGGCAGTTTTCATATGAACAGCTCCTGCTGGCCTGTTGTTAACAGACTCTTTCAGCAATACTGAGCGAGCCTCATTCCAGTTCTCTGATGGTAGAGCCAAAATCAATGTCTCCTCAGCATCCTGCACACTGAAGTTCTTAATTCATCATCACACCTTTTTTTTTTTTTGTAACAAGCATAAGATTAAACATAAGAGCTATTCAGAGCTTATCAGGCTTTTACCATCCACTTCTTGATGCAAGCTAGAACTGCCCTACTTCCCATGCCTTGCATAACTGATTTTAATTGGTACTCATGAACCACAGCTACCAGTACATAAGCAAGCCAAGAAACAAACTCATGGACAAGAAAGATCAGCACTTCTTTAGAATGATGTTCTTCCTGAATTATCATGTCCAGATAGCAATTTCTTAATGGACAATTATGCTTGTTCAACACTAGATCAATGCTTCGAATATAACCCAGACTACCAGCTTCTTAAAACCATCACCATTCAGGTTGCAAGATAGATGTACAGGAGTAGGGGGGGGGAAATTATGCTCACGTCCTATCTGTTGCTGCTGCTATTCAGAAAGAGGACTTACAGATCCAGGGCACCAATATACTTCTTTTTTCCAACCTTCTCCCCTCCCGCCCCTGTGTTCACCAGCTCTTTGCTGGGGTTGTGGTACCAGTCAGTGGCTGTTTTCTGGCAAACATGAAGCAAAGCTGAAGCCTGACACACAGTGGCATAGTCAGAAATAAATGCAAGTCCACAGAATTGCCCTCATTTGGGCAACATACAGTTTACCATCGCTCCCTGCCCAGCAGGGAACATCTAAGAGTAAGCAAGCTTACCTTTTAGCATCTACTTTAGCATAGCTTGCAATTTTAAGATACTCCTCTGAAAGGGGAAAAGATTAAAGCTTTATAGACCAGACAGCAAGTGAATTGGGAGTGGTGGCCCTACTGATTTGGCCCACAGATGAATTTAACTTGGGTCAAAAAAATAGCAGCGATTCAGCAAGGTACATATCCAGCGTGAGTGATCTTGGCGGTGGCAACAGCGCCGAGTTAAAGATCATCAAGTGTAAAGGAGATGCCACGCGCTGCCTGCCCCTCGCTCTGCTGGAGGGGAGGCGCAGCCCTGCCCCGCTGCTCCAGCCCCTGCCGACGGGCTCTTCCAGGGCAGGGTGCTCCTCCCGAGCTCCCCCGCTGCCTGGCGCCTTGCGTTCCGCCGAACCCCCCACGGAGAGTGAGCAGGAACAAGCCCATCTCCACACATTAAAAACAAACCAACTCACCTGAGTGGGATTTAATTCCCTCTGGCCTTTCGGCTATGGAGGCATCAAGGCTGACCTATTCTTAGATAGCTTTCCCCAGGGTCAGGGTGCTGCCTTCGTGGTCACAGAGGTACAATCGCTTTCCTGTATTCTTTTCCCTAGGTTCCTCCTGCTCTCCCTCTCCTTCAGTAACATGCCCACACATCCTATTTGGGGTGTTTTTTTCTTTGAACAATGTAGCTGGGCGTCATGATTAATCAGAGTTTTCCATACTCCATTTCCCTGCTCATTGTCCCATGCCACTTGTTGAGAACCTTATCTTTATTAGCTGGTCTTATCACGACTCGATTACACATTAACAGAAACTCTCCTTACTCAGCAGGATTTCCTCAGGATTGGATTGCTTTCGGCTTCAGAGAGCAGCTCTGTGGAGCGAGCCACTCCACTAGAGCCAGCCTAGGAAGTTACTGATCTCATTTAAGATGCACGAGGGGACACAGAAAGCCGTAGGATGACTTTGAGGAACTGGCAGGAGCAGATTTAGAGGACAAAGTGTTTCTATAGGGGAATGAACGCGTTAGCTTATGTTGTTTGTATTGGCATTAAATTATACAGTAATTATTTGGTCCTGGTGAGCTGTGCTCTAATAGCAGCTACAGAGCTATCTGAGATCCTTCAGCACAGGGATTGCATCCAGCTACAACATCCCCCTATCCACTTCGCTACTCAACCAAATAATACAGCTGTAGGGCCTATTGTTACCTGTCTGCTTTCAAGAAATTAGACTGATACACTTCTTCGAGATTTGCTAGATCTTCAAGTGCAGTATCACCACACCACGTACACCTCTGATAGAGGATTTTTCTCCTTCAATGTTACTATCACCTTGCCCAGGAAGGTTAAATGGCATCAATTTGTATCAATTGCTCTTGCTTTTTCTTCTTTTCTTAAAAAATACGTTACACAGAAGAATTCATTATTTGAAAAGGACAAAGTGATGGGTGCAAGAGAGGGGAAAGCGCATTGTTAGAGATAAGAAAAGCCGTTTCTTAACAGGTGGCTCTGTGAACCCCCAAAATCCATCTCTCGTGAAGGCAATTGACCGTCCAAGGACTCCACAGCCTGGTCAGAGCTCCCAGTGCCAGACAGTCCAGGTGAGAAGCAGAGCTCACTGTTTGGTTAATGACAGCTTCCCCTCTGCTTGGGAGGAGTGGTATGTCTGCAATGACATGCCATTGCCATGGCCCTTCACGCTCCCCTCTGCTACCAAAACAGCCTACGCACGTCTTCATGGGGTGGCTCTGAGGAACAGAAACAAGGAGAAGGCTTGGAGAATTCATTAGACACTCAGTTAACACAGCTAGGAAAAAAAAAATGGGTAAGACTGAAAGCACAAAAGCTCTTCTGAAATAGCAGCAGCGGGCTCCAAAAGCATGTATGGCATTTGAGGACAATTACTCTGAGTTTAACTAGTTACATTCATCAGATCATCTGAGAGAACAAGTAACTGATATCTGGAAAACAGAGATGGATGGAAGCAAGGGAAGTGGTATTAAACTGGTTATCACCTACAGGGGAGGAAAAAAAAAAATAGAGAGATTGGTAATTTACTGCCTGCATGACAGCCAACAGAAGAGGCAAGAAAAGATTGTAAATTGCTATAAAACCAATACTGCTACTGGGCACATGATTTTAAGTATCAAGTCTCAACTTCTGAAAATGGTTTGGAACTCTTCTTTATATACGATGGCTGTCACGGCAGGCAATGGATGAAGAGTCCCTGTTATGTTACAGCCTGCTCAGGCTTTCTAAAGTGATGAGGATTTACATTTTGCAGGTGCATCCGATGATTCCTGTAAGTCTTCCCTGCCTCTGCAGAACACAGGCAGTGGGTGCAGGTATGATGCAGTAGAGCTGAGAATATCCCTCTTCTTCCTCCCGTACTATTGTGAAACATTAAATTTGCATGTAATTCTTCGAGGGCAGTTTCAGATCAAAAAGAGGGAAGGGAGATTTAAACGAAATAATACTGCTCTAACTAAAATATACAGGAAAACTAGAAATCAGATTGTAACTACCCCAATGAGAGCAGCAGACGTGCTAGGAAGCTTTCACCAGGAATGCAGAAACTCTCCACCCAGAAGCTACAGGTTCTTAAACCTCTCCAGGCACTCCCTGCTCACAGAGCAAAGGAGCTCGAAACCTGTTGACAATGATCCAAGTTAGGCCTTTTTCCAACATGCAAGTCCTGTCTCAGGCAAGAGTCACAAATATAATTTTTTTTTACTTATTGCAGCGAAAAGCCACCACAACACTTGTGGAAACAATGGCTGCAGAAGTGTTCTGCCCCAGTCAAAATAGTCGGTTCTGATTTCAGGTTTTAAGGGTTGATTTGAGCTCTAAAAGCAAACAGAAAACCCATCGTATTTTCTAACCTAACTGAAAAGTCATTTTAGAAATAAAAACCTGAAGCATATCATCCTCATCAGAATCATCCAAATGAAATATTCTCACATTGCAAGAACAGCCCCCACCACACACAGAATTTCTTTCCAATGCTATTCCAGTGAAACCAGCACATGCTGCAAGCACACGCAAATCTGCTTTCCAGCTAGGAACCTTCCCTCCACACACACCAAGGTTTTGCCCCTTTCTTCTCAGATTAGGGGCTACCTTCTCCTCTACAGCCTTCAGGAACAGCAGTTTACATCCTAAGAGACTTCCCTGAAACCCCCTGGGAAAGGCTGTACCCAAGAGGTACCAAACAAGGGTCTCCTCAAACGATTCAGCCACATCTTCATCCTTGTCTGTCCTACTCCCTCCTGGGTTGTGCAACCCCACCAGCCTAACACAGCCAACTAAGGGAAGTCAAACAGAGAAAGTTGACTGTCAGGTCATGCCCGACACTCCTCTCCTTCCCCTTAACTCAGTCCCCACAGATATATTTTTGTTTTGTGTTTAGGTCTGATGGTCCCCTGCCCCTGGCTACGTGCACCTTGGACTACTAAAGCCAAACCAGATGTTCATACAGCTAGAGAGGAGTGCATCCGTCCCTGCGAACAAGTGCAGACTGTGTTTAGGTTTAATATTGCTAAGACAGAGCTGTAGAATGGAAAAACAAAAGTAAATATTGCTGTACTGCATGATCCAGAGCACTTCTAATTTCAGAAAAAAATCTTGTTCTCCTGCTCATAGATTCTGTCCAGGATCTTCTAAGAATATCAATTCCTGCAAGACTTAATCTGTTTTCTGAATTTACACAACACAAGAGCTGAAAGAACAATAAAAGCTCTTTATGCTATCGGTTGCACAAAGCTTTGGGATGTTTGAGCTTCTTGATGCTGCCCCAGAATTTTTGCTGTACTTTTTCAACATTAATTGGATTTTTATCTTAAATTACGTACCTTGGGGAAAAAGGGTGAGACAGAAAGAGAACAGAACAAGACTAACTTTCCTACTCGTTTGTACATTAAAAAACCCCAAACCCTCTAGCATCTGGGCTTTGAATCAGCTTTTAAGAAATTTAGCCTGTACGTAAAAGCTCCTAAGTGAAAATACTGAAACATTAACATCAGTTACAGTTAACTCCTTAGCCTGAGCCCCTAAAACATACAAGGCCAACACCCAAGGCACACACATTGCCATTTTCTTTTTGCAATTGCTTAAATTCATAACGGCAATAAGCACAGGCAGCTCAGAGCAAACAAACAACTGCTTAAAAGGACAGGTAAGGCAGTGTTACAGGCACACACTCAAGGCTTCCTTCTAGTGAAAGGCTTAGCTGCTGAGTCCAGTTGCAGGTACAAATACTAAAGAGTGTCTCATCTTGCCCCTCCACCCACTGTGGGGTTAAGAATTCAGTAGATGAGAACAGAGACAGGCATTGCTTTCCTCTGCAGCCTGAGCAGAGATTGCCCATGTTGGAGAAAAAGCACTTTGAAAAACATTCTTTGATCAAACAGTGAATACAATCCCCTTCCCCGTTCTCAAGTCCAGTTAAAAACCAATTTCTCAGCATCTTTAGATCCCTTCCTGACCCATTTAAAATACTTCTTATTCCAAAAACTGGTACCTTAGGCCTCTCTACCTCGTACATCCACCAACATCATACACATACTGTATTTTCAATAAAAAAAAAGCAGCAATGACGTAACCCGACTTGCATTCCTCTGTCACAATATTCACTCCCCACAGCCTGGGGCTATAAGCACACACCACAGCCCAAGCATCAGGCAACCTGAACAGTTTTGATCCCACTGATCTGAGACCCTCTCCTGTGCAGAGGAACAGCACTATGCAGGAGGGGCACTATATGGACTGCAAGAAGACAACAGCCCCTCCAGCCTAATCCAAGAGGAAAAGCACACTGGCCCACTGCTCAGGGAGGGACAGGCAATGGGAAGACCCCTGAATCTTCTCCCCTCTTATGATTGTGAAATGAACTTTCTACCCAGTTGCCTTCTAGAGTTTCTACAGCACCAATGCTGAGCAGTGCCAGTCAAGTAAGCCTTAATGAAGACAAGTGCTACAAAAAGCCTTTCCAGTTGGAGTATCATAGAACATCAGAAGTTGGAAGGGACCCATAAGGACCATCAAGTCCAACTCCCTGCTCCTTGCAGGGCTACCTAAAACTAAACCATATGACTAAGAGTGTCATAGTAGAGTATGTGAGGGTGTTTTGATTTTAAAACAGGCTGAGGGGTCTGTTAGGGTTAACTACAGCTAACAGATACTCTAACTTGAAAGCAAAGGGAAACATTACTGCAAAGAAACGTTCTACATTTAACTAGCTATCACAAGGTGACCTAAACTCTATGGTGTGAAGAGAGTTACCAGGCGGCTAGCAAGCCCAAGGATTGGTGCAGGCAAGCATCCTCCCACCTCCGGTTACAAAGACAAGTCAATGAAGCCATTAATACAGGGATCTACCCACTGTCCTTTAATCCATGGCCAGTCCAGGGACTAAATGCGCACATTTCTTTCAAGAAATAAATGTAAACATTCAGATGCAAGCAGACTGCTTGTGGTGGTTTTGTTTTTAAACACTGCCTCCAGTTGCCATGATCTTCATCACAGGAGACCTATGGCTGATGGTTAGCAGTCCAGAGAAACTTGGGGCCTTAAGAGCCGATGTGCGCTCTAATGGCATTTTGCAAGGGCTTTGTCTTTGGGATGGAAAAAAACAAAACAAAAAACAAACCTCCTCCAAGCACCAGAATTAAGGTCTCACCATCACTTTTTTCCCCCCGACATCAACAAGATTCTGCAGAGGCCTTGCCAGCATCCCACAGTTACAGCTCCTTTTATGCAACTTTTGCTCACAAGTGTTGTAATCACTCCTAGATCATGTTCCAGATGATAAAAAGGAGAGCCACTGCTGTGAACAGAACTCCTTTCATCACCACAAAAGTGTGCTTGAAAAATATAAGCAGCTGACGTCTTTTCATCTTTTCCATTCTACAAAACAGCACATCATCGCCTTTTAGATGTAAATACTTCTGCTTAATATGTACATATTACATATTTAACTTCATTAATAAAACCATGACAATAGACTCAATTCTGAGTTTCAAGTCACTGTTACTATCATCCACGGCAAAATAAGAATCTAGGGGTACACAAAACAAGAAAAGCCATTTACTACTGCAGGCGATGGCAATGCTAAGAACATCTGCACCAAAATTAGTGCGCTGCCATACTACGGCAAGTACAAATTGATCCATCATCGTAAGCCTAGCACAGAAAAGGGAGAATATGAATCATCTTCATTTTATGGATGCAGAACAGGATTACAAAGCCATTAGGTGACTTGTAATATCAGAAGCTTCAGACCATAAATTAGTATGTATCTCTCCAGCTCACTACCTTAACCATCAAGGCAAAGCAATCTTCCTCCCTGATAAGGTACACAGTGATATATATACACAGAAAGACTCTTATTTTGTATTGCAAACAATATGCTATTCTGAAAATTAAAGCCTCTCAGTTTTCCTAATGTGACAATTAGATGACAGAATGAAGCAACAGGTCCAGTTTCTCATTAAGTCACTGGCAACACCGCGTTACCGAGTTGTGTTGAGAGAGGAGCTGTCGCCAAGACAAAGTGATAGAAATGAAAGATGAAGCGTTTTAGAAACATTTGATTTCATACTCCTGGCTCTTCCGCTGACTCTTTATGCAGCTGGACCAAAACTGAAAGGGACACACTTGCTACACTGTTCTATCTGGTGCACTTAGTATGGACCAAGACTTTCCAGTTCAAGGAGCACAACAAATTCACACAGTGCCTTAGGTACCAAGTTGATGATCTTCTTTGGTGCCTCTATGGTAACAAACAGGAAAAGTGCAGTCAGGTGAATGATGAGGACCAGAAGAGTCATTCACAGGATGCTCGATGTGTCTCCAAATGAGTTGAGATAAGAGCCTCAGAAGGAATTCTGGCAGCTGTGCACATCTGGCTGGACAGAGAGAGGATATTGCAGAATACCAAGCTTACTCCTGGAAAAGTAAGTGATCTCTATCAATCCCACAAAGTTTGAGGGTGAGTAGAAGGATACTTCCTCCCAGAGGACAATAAAGAATGAATCATCAAGTATACAAAAAAAAAAAGCTGTAAAATGGTAATATCCCAGGAAGGACACAGACTGTCAAAACTCATGGTGATAAATAGAGACAAAAAAAATGCCTTTACGATTTTGCAAGTGATCAGAGAAGACAAGACTCCCACCCAAAAGCAGGTTATTTTCTTGAATACTTTTATCAACAGCAGGAGGTGGTGTCAACAGTGCAGCTGTCAGACATTCCCCGGAGACGTGCAGATCACAAGGCTTGTCTTAAGCTGAAATATGATTTAGTGAAACAGAGACAGTAACAGAGATTCAAACTTTAATTTAAAACTTCGCCAACAAAAATTGATTACAAAAAGGGAAATTACCTGTACAAAATAAGAAAGGAGGTACTCATTTAACAAGAGACTGCCATTGTCAGCATACGCTGGAGGACAAATAGTGCTTCGGGACAAGTGAGAGAAAAACTGAGCTCGTAATACAGAATTCTGAAGTGAATCTTCCATAAACCAAAGTAAATTGACTTGAAGCCCTTCAAAAGCTAATCAAGACTTGTCAGAAGTCTATTTGCCTCGCAAACCTTTTCCTCTTAATTTATAGAAGGAGGATGCACTAGAAAGCAAGACCCAGCACAGTGCACTGGGCCAGGACGACTTTTGCCATCCTTCCTCCCACCCAAGCCTTCCTTCTGGCCTTCCGTACAAAGATGTTCTGCAATTTGAGTGTGCCAGGGTTTTAGCTGAGTCACAAACTATTGCATCTTTACTTAACAGTTAGGTCCTGACTCAAAATGAAGACAAATGCTTTGGAGACAGTGATATTATTATGACTAAAAAGACCAGCTGCATCATGACTCCTATAAAAACAGTGGTTCTCAGACTTTTCAAGTTAGCATCAAATAACAGCTGTCAGTCAACAATAGATTAGTATTTACAACACTGCAGTCCTCTTTTCTACCTACCATTTTATACAAAGAAAGAGAAAAGAGCATCTTTAAAACTTATCACTGAATAGACAAAATGGCAGGTGATTTCTGAACTCCAAGTTCCTGTAAAATCTAAGCCCACAATATGATCATTATCAATTTTCTACATTTTTCCACAAGCCAGATCAACAAAATTGAGTTGCAGTGAAGAAATGGAGCATGCATTTTTTTCAAGCAAGCCAGCTAAAAACTGCCAGTCCAACTGCTTATTTTCCACTCAGTTTCACATCACATAGTATTTACAAGTTTTTAAACCTTCAGAACCCAGGTTTAGTGAAGAAACAAAGTAGTAATAAAAATGTTTTGGCCCAGATTCACTTCACCTACTTATAGATACCTGAGATACCTAAGTTGGGGCAGAACAGCCTTCTGTGCCCTACCTACCCAGTAAAAAGTCAGACAAATGCTAAAGGGAAATTCAGTCTTGAATCTCATCCTAGTGACAGTGCTCTTCTTCCTCCAACTATAAAAGGAAAACAGAGCAACTATATTCCAACTTACAAGTCTTGGTTAAGCTTAGAGTAACTGCGTTCCTAGCTTAAATGTTGTCGTTTATGTGAACCTAAGCCTTACCTTGCTCACTAGCAGCTCCCACCTAGGGGAGTTGGGAACAGCTAACGTGTAAGAATGCTATGAGACATGCATGAGTCCTCCTTACAGCTGGGAAAACTGAGATAAGTAATAAGTTTGCTCAAGTCCATGCGGCGAGTCAGTAACAAGCTAGCATTACAGCTTCCTGGATGTTAGCCCTGTGCTCTGCCCACAAAAACCCAGTACAAGGAAACTACTGTACAGAATCATTCCCTTCTCCACGTCAGAAAGTTTTACCAAAAAAGTACAGATACTAATAAACAGTGTACATAATTTCTTATTTGACAACAAGAGAGTCTTATAGTAAAGCAATCTGTTCTATTTTATCTTGACTCTGGAAAAGTTTATTTCCGGCTTTGATTCTTTGATGTCTTAAAGCTTTTAAGAGAAAGTTGAAGATTCAGTTAACAAACAATGCTGCAGTCAGTACCCTTTACATTAACCACAATGATTTGTTACATTTCCTAATTTAAGTAGTATTTGTGCTACCCAATTTTGCAATCGAACAGAAACCTTGAAGCCAAGAATCCACAGATCTCGGGGAAAAAAACCAAGCCATACAACTTCAGTTTAAACAGAGCAAGCTTTGTAACATGAAGAGTTCAGATATTCCAATTCTGTGAATATCTGTTATTGCCATTTCAAATGAAAGCCCTCTTATCCTTAGTCTTGCCTATCCCATGCTGTAGCAGGTAGGACAAATGCTGCACGGCAAGAAAAAACTCCCCTCAAAATATAGCTTAATAATGGAAATGAAACATTTGCATTTTGCTTTATGAATGCAGCAGAGAGATATCACTTAAATAATGTTTCCAAAGACCCTGGGACTTAAGCACAGCTATGGAAAAAGTCAGCTTCCTAAACTTTGGGGTTAGTTTGAGCCATCTGCCTCACACTGGATTCTTACCTTTCCACAGTCAACAAAGCTTTTAACATACCAGGCGAGACAGAACACCATTAGCTTGTTCCATCACATCATGGAACAAGATGGCATAATGGATGCCCATTGTGACAGACAGACAATACTGTATAAAGGCTTTTTTAATGGCAGAACCAAATTGGACACTACTGGCTAACCTGGAGCAAGATCTACATTTTTCCCTTCTGGAGTTTTAAAATTTTCTCTTGAACCAGAAACATTCTTTCTAATCAGTTAAATCCAACAGCACTACAGAGAGCTCAGTTCTTAAGCATGCTCTGCACCAGGAAGGGTCTGTCCTATGTCCAATTAAAACCAAAGAGTTCCTGTTTTCCAGGGGCAGGAGTTCTTCACTGGTCACCTAGCCGGAAACCTTGGCCCCAGTTGTGTCTTCCACCACCTTGCTGATCTTCTGCAGCTCTTCTCATGCTAGCGGGTGGGACACCAAACCCCGACACTCCTCCTCTCCTATTTGGCAGCCAGCGGTACCTAGGACAAGCCAGGAGAGAAGGAGAGAGTTTGAGAAACAGCCATACCTTTGGGGGTAAACGCCAGACTATTTTTCCATGCACTTCCTTTTAGCTGCTAGACTTCGCAATAAAACTGGCTTTTTACAGCAGTACTTCACAGAATTCTTTCCAAACATAAGCCCTCAGCACACTGAGAAATGGGAATTCTGGGGAACTTCCATCTCTGGCATATGGTTAGATACAATAATCCCAACAGAGGGAAAAAAGCCCACATGATAAGGGAGTCTCATTGTTGAGAATAAATGCTGTGATACAAATTTAATTCCCCTAACTTCTCTCTCTTTTTTCAGGGGAAATAATAAAAAAATCCAAGTAACTTCTGAGCATCTCTCTCTTCAATAGTTACAAAGCTCCTGTCATCACAGCATCCAACCATCTCACTGCTCTCTAAGTAAACATTCCCAAGGAACTGAGGACCGAAGAAACGAAGGGAAACAGGCTCAAGCAACTAGCTTGTCTGAAATCAAATCTCAAGCAAATCAGAGCTGTAAGACCTTATCATCCAACTTAGGCTACCATCTAAATAGACGGAGTGATCTAAAATACAGCTTCTGCATTTTGCAAGGGATGCCATCAATGCAGAGTCATTTCAGTTCTACAATAGTTACACCAAGCTCCTGCAAATCCCTTGCTAATTTCACCACAAAAGTTTGAGGTCCAGACATAAAAGCCAGACTCCTTTCTACAAGAAAAATGATCCTGTATAGAAAAAGTTCTTCATTATTATATTAAAGATACTTGTAATTCATCACAGTATCTTTTTTTAACAAAACATTACAGTGCAAAGGCAGAATTTATCCCTCTTCAGAGATGTTTGCAGTACTTCTGTTCCTGCTTCTCAAATATAGAGAAAAATTAAATACACATATGAGGAATCAAGAGAATTACACATAACCAACAAGACTGATGGAAGTTTCAGAGCTGTTATTACCTTGGAAAACATTTTAAAACATTTTGTCTTCTAATCTTTATGGAAAATTAGGTTTACCAGAAGGGCTTGCAAACACAAAAATAGAATACAAAGCTTCCCTACTCATTAAAACTTCTACAGAAAGCATAGCTGTAATACAACTTTGCATATTATAATTAAGAGTTTATGCTATAAAAAGGGTTAACTGAGTTGCTAACTAAAGTTTGGTAGAGAAAGAATATTTACAGCCCAAAAGGATGAGGACAAGGGCAACTGAAGTTACAAACTTTGGCTTCTGATTGTAGTATTTCAATGCCAAAACAATGAACAGATCTCAAGAAAAAGCACTTCAGAAACCAAGACCTGCGGTCTCAGTCAAGGTGACTGGTACCGATTGCAAAGCAGAATACGTAGTATAGTCCTGAACAAGTCTGCAGCTGACTCCTATTATTGTTACAGGTTGCTGAACTGGAAGCTACTATAACGATACATGGAAATACAGATGAAAGATCATTTACAGGAAAAAAAAAAAAACTTATACCATCTGATAATTGTTAGGCAGTTCTCTTTACTACAGCTCAATTCACTAGCAGAACTATGACTTTTACTCTCACTCTTAAGAGTGGGTAAAGGACACAAGCCATCCATAGGGGTAACAAAGAACTCTCACATTTACAAGAAACAACATTTCTGATGACTCAGCAGCACAGTCAATATGATAGTCTGAAGAAGGTTGATTTAGCAAAGTATTTTACACCCTCCCAGCAAATATGTCTCATGAACAATACAGAAAATTGGACCAAACAAACAGTGAACTAAAGAATAAAGGCAGCTTACAGGAACTGAGGTGTGGACAGAAAATTCCTTCCTCCCAAATCCATCGGATATTTAAACATTAAGAAGAAATACAGGTGTCCAACCAGATTTCCTATCAGCTCATTGATGACTCTGCAAGGCAAAAGAAGAAGAATTGTTTCACATGCTGTCTTCACTGAAAATAAACGAGTGACCATCTTTTGCCAGTTACTACTGTTCACCTGCCACGGGCACTGCCAGGGGCCATGAGCCACAGAAAATTTCCCTCCCCTCAGCATTTTGCAGCCACTACTTTAGAAGGGCCAGCCTTCACTGCCAACACATCAGCAGCCTGTTCCACCCTCCCTTCCAAGCCTTCTCTACAGTCTGACTGAAAACGCAATTAAATACTTGTTTACATCAGGGAATTAGACCGTACAGCTATTAGTGTCTAAAATAATAGTCTGCGGAGCTTGAGAAGTTACCGCTGTTTTCACTGGACAACCTGTCTCCTGCTGGACTGAATTGTTTTGTTCCCAATTTTGCAAGAACACTGCTGAATGGAGGTCCTTGAGTATCTTCCGTCATGCAGAGAAACAGCAGGTACCTAACAGCAAGCAGTTTTCTCAAGTGACGGATGAGTCAGTAAGAGGCACAGCCAGAAAAGGGAATTTGGTTTTGCTGTATTATCTCCTTCTTTCATAAATCAACCACATAACTTCTTATTGTCACTAATTGTGTTACAGCGGCACCAAGAGGCCCCAGCCAACGCAGGGCACCAATGGGAAAGACCGTGCACAGAGGGGATTTCTGCATCAAGGAGTTTAGTCAAAGAAACCCAAGACAGACCAATGAATTCAGCAGGTGCTAATATGGCACTCTGTGGGCTTGTTATTGCCATTTTCCCTTGTTTCACAAACTGAAAAAAACATCATGCTGGGCGAGATTGTGAGGGAAAGTAGTAACAGCACACAGAGTCAAGCTAAATTTGTTTCTAAAACCAGTAACGATGGTTTGTCATATGGGATGGCATCTTTCTTTACTGTGCATTACTCTTTTAGTAAGGAAAAGGCCTAATGCATAGATATACTAGAAAATAAACCAAATTCTTATTACTTTCCCCTCACCTACATTCTCTAGTTCTCACATGCACATCTCCTCTTTGATTTTATCTTAAATGACCATCATGTGACATTAAGCATTATCAGTCACATTATACAGCTTTAAGCCTCTTATTTTAATATTGCTTCTAAATTCAGCACTAAGCTGTCAAAGCTTTTATAACTTCAAATTAGCCATATAAGTAAATACGTACGAGCCACCAATGATGTAGTTGAATCCCAGAATAACCCATGGAAGGTAACAGGCCTGAAAAAGAATGCAATGGAGACAGAGAAGTTGTAAGTGTAAGTTAAGGACATAAACCTGCTCAACTTCCCACTGCACAAATAAGCATGGTTATAATCTCCATGTTTCAGGCATTACACAAATCCTGATATATTAAGTTAAGCAGATTCTACCTAACAAGGTAGGATACTCCAAACTGAGCAACCACTAACATTTTTAGACAAATCATACTCATTTAAACATTATAAGTAGATGTGTCTTTTGTACTCTACGTTCCACAGCAAGCTTACATCCGAAACAAAGTCCTAATATTTCCAATTTTGAAAAGGTCTGGAAATAATGATCAAAAGAGTTTTCACTACGAGACCTGGCAGAAACAGACGAGGTTGCACAGGAAAGCACAATTTAAAATATCAACATTTTGTCACTATGGTGTTGCTACATTCAGCTTTTATCCAGCTGAATGTTTATCAGGAATTTTTTCCTCTTTTCAGACCGATGAATTTCAGTTTTTCAGGACATCTTTTCAGTAAAGCCACACTGAGTGACACCATATGGAAGAACATGATGAAACTTGTCTTTGCTGCACCTCAAGGAGTATATAGCTATATGAAAGCATGGGACATCTTTAATAAGAGAAAATATTTATAATTTGCCCCTCACCGCCTTCATGTGCATCTTCAGGGCAGAAACCTTTCCAATATCCTGTCTGACATACCTTAAATCTTGTTCCAAACCAAAATGACACAATCATGTCTCTGTTCAGCTGGGCCCACACATAAAGTACTGACATGATGAGTGGAATCATCAGCAACTGCAATGTTTTCAAAAAAAAAAAAAAAAAAAAAGGGCAAAGAGTTACCATCACTTTCACAGAAGCCCAAGAAACTTAAACAAGCAGCAGGAGCTATAAGCTTCAAAAATGACTTGTAAGCATAATACATCAGCAAAATCTTTAAAGATTGCACCAGAATCTTTGCCATCATGTGTCATGGATCTGTTCAAAAGCTATTGAGAAAGCTAAGCAGGAGAACCTACTTGGTCATTCTCTTTTGCAAGACCACACCAAAGCAAAGGGCTGCAACTTGCACCAAGTGAAAGAGCAGCTGTGGCGAACTCCTCTGCTCCCAGCTGCTTGGTAGCACACCTACAGCAGAATCAGCGACGTATTTGTGCCACAATCATTTCCATTCACAATCCGGGGCATTAACCCAAACACACTCATCTGGGGCTAAGCTAATACACCAGATGAAGTGTTAACTCCATCGAATTGCCAGCTGCGTCCCCCTCAGAGCACCACAGAGGGAAGGTGCACCAGTACATCACCGTTTCAGAGTACCGCAGCCAGCCTTGGCAAACCCATCTTGGTAGAGCTCGGAGTTAATCCGTGCTCCATGCCAGGAGATAAGACTGTTTCACATATCTCCTTACCGTGACTGTATATTGGCTGATTGGACTATTTCTAGTGAAACAAATATAAAGCACTATTTGAGCTATCTGCTGATTTCTAAACTGAAGAGAGCCTGCACCAGCAACATTTCCATGAACTGGTTTAATGCTACAAACCAGCTCGTGTGTTTGGAAGAGAGGTTAAAACTCACCCCTTCAGGGGTGCTGCTATTTAACAGGTTCCACGTTAAAGCTGGCATATCGGCATCAGTCCAGTCTTCCCCCAGCCCTACAGTGCACCAGAAGTCTGACTCGTCACACAAGCACCTTAGAGTCTTTATTAAAACCATTTTTATTTTACTGGAAAAACAAAGTAATATCTAATTTTGGAAAGTATTTGACACGGGAATAGAGGCCCAGCTATTCTACTCTATCTTCTCACTTTCAAGCAAGCCACTCAACACAAGCAAAAAACCCTTATTTCTAAGAAAAACACATTTGTACATCAAACAACTGATTCTCTTTTAAGCAGTACTTTGTATGCAGATATAAAACCATTTTAAGTACCTTTTAAAAATATACAAATCAACACAATCAGTCTAAAATTCATACAATATATGGGTGACTTCAGCATGCTTTTGAAGAAATCTGTGGCGTCTTCCTCACAGCAAAAAAAGTTTAAGTGCAAAGTTACGGACAGCCCTTAACAGAACTCAGTCCTGATTGCAGATGCAGGATCGCTATTTTTGTCTACCAGGGGAGCCTGATAAGTGATCTAATAAATGCTAAGATAATATTGTACAGAATATTAGAGATATTGGTGCAGGCTTTGGGTGATGGGGACAGAATAAGATGAGGAGAGAATAGCAGAGGCAGGCTGAAGACATGCAGTTATCTGATACCCTGTTGTGTCCAAAAAACACTCCCTCATTTTCCCCCTTAATATGTGGGGGGATAAGAACTATCTCATTGAAACTGGTTCTTTAGACCACTATTTTAATCATTCTTGTGAGGATTTTGAACTTCACAGTTCTGATCTGAAGCTGCATTTTTCACAAAAAATCATAGAATCATAGAATCGTTTGGGTTGGACCCTTTAAAGGTCATCTAGTCCAATCCCCCTGCTGTGGGCAGGGACATCTTCAACTAGATCAGGTTGCTCAGAGCCCCGTCCAACCTGACCTTGAATGTTTTCAGGGATGGGGCATCTACCACCTCTCTGGGCAACCTGTTCCAGTGTTTGACCACCTTCATTGTAAAAAATTTCTTCCTTATATCTAGTCTAAATCTACCTTCTTTTGGTTTAAAACCATTCCCCCTTGTCCTGTTGCAACAGGCCCTGCTAAAAAGTTTGTCCCCAAAAAGATCTTCTGTTGGCAAGTAAAAGGCACACTGAATTTGAGAAGACTAATGAACCCAAGAATCATTTTTAGATTAAAAAGTAAAAATGCAGATCACATTCATTAGAGGAAACAGTGCATAGGTGACATCTTGTGTCCATTTTAGTAAAAGGCTGAGCAATTCCTGACTGCACAAAGAGCCAATTTTCACTCCTTGACTCCCTAACTAGGTTAGGAGTGGCAGAGTCAGATACAGGCTTGTGATGTTAGCCGAGCCTAACCCAAACTAAAAAACTAACAATACACACACAACAGTCCATTTTGATACAAACTAAACCAGCCTAGCTTAACTATGTTCTGCAGTTATGCCAATAATGCTCTCTATAAAGTCATTAAGTAGCTCCATAAGATTATTTAAGAAACTGCACTGCACTTACCTGCATGTCCATTGCCAAGCCAGTTATCTGTCATTGCACCATTAAGAAAAACGCAGCAAAACCTGATAGACTAGAACAACAAAAAGAAGCTGCACACACACTGAACACACATGCAAAGGTCTTTAATGTTTAAAATTAAAACAGCGTTCTTGTGTAGTATTAAGTTAACCACTGGAAAAAATGAAAAACCTCCAATGATCTAGTGACTTACACACTTAGTTTCAATAATTGCTTTTCAGTAGCCTTTCAAGGTACCACCTCAAGTGGTTACCCCAAGGGCTGACAGATGCACTGGCCTTCCCTCCATGATGAAACTGGCTAACTACAAACTCAATCAGTCCTTGCATAAAGGCATGTTACAGGTTTAACAGCTGGATTCTTTCATTAGTTTTTTAAAGACTAAAATGTTGGGTTTGTAACTAAAGAAATACCAGATCACAAACAAACAAAAAAAATCAATATATTGCCACTGAGTCATAGAAAATAAATAATTTCTTGAAGTGCATCAATGCAGGCTTTTAATACTCCTCTCCTACCTTGGAACCCAAATGATCTACTTGCTGTAGTAACTGCTGAGTAGAAACAATTGCTGAAGAATTTTGCTATGATCAGAATGCTTTAACAGTTCAGGAATGTGTATAAAATGGCACCAAGTATTTTCCCAGATCATGCATCCAGGTTGCTCCTTACATCACACAGGGAACAAGCAACTGGAAGCTTTTAAATGACCAGTTTGAAACTCAAGTCACAATCAGATTCATCTAATAGCTCACAGCCAACAGCCTGCAACCACAATGAAGCTGATTGTTTTCTTAACAACATAACTAAACCCACATTGCTCTCCTAGTTACTGCTGTGGCTCAACAGGACTAGCAGGAATAGCAAATCCCCCCCATACAGTGGAATGCAACTAGAGATAGTTAATCTATTGATAAAGGCAACAGCATTTCTACACACTAGCTTTCCTGGCTGTATGTGGTTCACACTGATGTCACCACTCCCTTTTTTCCACATGCTGTGCCACTGCAAATTGCTACAGGGAGGTAGCAACAGCACAGACACAACGGCAGCATCTCCAAGGATGGAGGTTCCACAACATCTCTTGGCAACCCATGCCAGTATTTGACTGCCCTTACAGTAAAAAGGGTCTTTCTTCTGGCTCCCTTTCCTTTACTCCCTCCCCCATCAGGTATTTATCCACATGGATAAGACACCCCTGAGCCTCCTGTTCTCCAGGCTGCACAATCCCAGCTCTCTCAGCCTCTCCTCATGTGACAGATGCTCCAACCCTTTAATCATCTTCATGACCTTTCACTGGACTCACTCCAGTATGTCCATGTCTCTCTTGTACTTGGGAGCCCAGAGCTCGATGCAGCCCCCCATATGTCTCACGAGGGCTGAGCAGAGAGGAGTAATCGCGTCCCTCAACCTGCTGGCAATGCTCTGCCTAATGTAGCCCAGGAGGCTGGTGGCCACCTTTGCCACAAAGGCTCATGGCTGGCTCATGGTCAACTTGGTGTCCAGCAGGACGCCCAGGGCCTTTTCTGCCAAGATGCTTTGCAGACTGTCAGTCCCCAGCCTGACCTGGTGCCTGAGGCTGTTCCTCCCCAGGGGCAGGACTCCGCACTTCCCTTTGCTGAGCTTCGTGAGATTCCTGACCAGCACGTTGCTAAAACTTGGTCTTTGAACGTATTTTAGGCAGAAACAGAAGAACCAAAATACTCTAAAAGTTTGATAATGAGCAGAAGGATACAACAATGCAGATCCAATTAAACAGAAGCATGAACATGTAATCTGCTGGCTTTCCATCAAAAGCTCCTGCAAATAAAAAGAATTGTTAGGAAAGGTACTGAAATCTTGATAAGAAATTAAGACTTTTTTTACTTTTAGGCATCTAAGAAAAGCTTAATAACAGTTGCCCTACATGCAATCTGTGGTTTACGGGTTTTTTTATTATTATTTTAAAAGGCCTTATAATAGAACAACATATAGGACCAAAAAAAGTAAGACATTCAGCCTATTGTATTAAGTACTCACACAGCAGCTCCACTCAAAGAACACAAATTCTGGAGATAAGTGATTTTAACTTCATGAGATTTCAAAATGGAGTTGGACCCCATCCTTCATAAGAAGCTGCCAGTCAGAAGCACACAATAAGGAAATATACTTGCACAGCAAAAGCAGAAACACCAAGTTTAATGATCGAGTCATGTGAAAACCAGTCCTCACTTAGGCAAATTGCATCCTCCTTGAATCATCTAGTCAGACTCAAGAGATACGATAGTTTTTACACTCCAGAAAAATTAACATATATGACAAGGAGGGTACACAGTTTGCAAACTATGGTAAAAGGCTGGCACGGACCTTGGCATTTGAGCAAGACTCCTATCAACTTTCATATAGCTCCATGCAGGCAAGGAAAGCGAGAATACTGCTGAAACAGACCCAAACCACACAGTGACAAACACAGTGCACCATGAACAAGGTGAATTACATGCTAAAAATTAAACACCAAAATGCCGAGAAAGAAGGCCACTGCTTAATGTTAGCACTATTTGGCTTCCTACAACTATTTTACATGTCCCCAGAAATTTAAAGAAAGAAAATCTATTTTTAAGCATTAGCTTTTTAGAATAACTAGAGTAACTCTGCCTATGTAAAATAAAATTGATATTTTAGTCATTTTAAGTTTATTATTTCAGTTCAGCCATGCAAGTTACACAACAAGAAAAAAAAAACCTTTGAAAAAAATCTTTTGGAAAATTTTAAAGTTGGAGAACTACATAAACTGGAGTTTTCTCCTTACTGGTGCCATACAGCAAATAGAAACAAATCAAGAGAGGAAGCTGACTAACCCTGTAGAAACTCCAGCACAGGAATTCCTCCAGAATAGGAAGAAATCAAAGCAAGTATTAATCCCTTAAAGTTTTTCACTTCTCGTTATCTAGGAGATTACTGAGAAGAATATTAGACAAACTATTTAGATATTCAGTAGAAAGTCAACTTAAGAAAACTGAGCTGCAGACTGCCAAACAGCTCAGCACAGGGGCGAGGTGAGCTCTAGCCCACTGGGTCCTTCAGTAGGGCCCTGGCTATAATCCAGTCATCGGGGAAGAGCTGCAGACTCAATCTCATCATTCATACTGCTGGGGAGTGAACTCTGCATATTCTGCCTTCTCTGTTGATATTTGTGATGTTCTTCTCCAACAGAAACAAAACAAAAACACATCAATCTCCTTTTCCTCAGGAAGCTAGAGGTCAGCTTGTTAGGAAAGCACAAGCACAGTACAAAACCATATGGATATTTTTGACAGCTAAATTTGAAGCTAGCATGCAACACCAGCGTATGCTCAAAAACCACGTACAACCCTGAAAATAGAAGTTTCACTTCCTCAGTTTCACAGACAAAAGGAGGCATAGACCTATGCTGATTTCCACTTGTAAACATATTATCAGCAACTTACACACCTCCCACTTTCAGAAGGATTCAAGCTTTTTTCATAGAGGAAGGACCGACCTAACCAAGAACTTCATTTATACCCAGAAAAATGACTGTAATATAAAAGAAATGCATTGATTCAAACAACAACACAGATGACTTCCCAGTTTCAAAATCCAGATCAGGAATGTAAATTTACTGCTGAAAGAATTGACTTCCTTCCATGAGACTTCTGTCACAGCACAGACAACTAGAGCATTTTGTAAGTATATATACAAGCTGTGATATCTTATAATTTGCATATATTAATCAGGAACTCTTACTACACATAGCTTTGCAGAGTAGAATGTTGTAACTGTCAGTACTCTCACGTGTTCATAATCTACTGCAGAAAGGCTCAAAGAGAAGGAGGAACCATTTCTAGCTATTACACTACTACTTACCTTCACTAAGAAAACAACCAAATACAATCTGGCGCCACTCCTCCCTTTCCCTGCTAGTCTTCTTACGACTTAAACGGGATTCCACAATACCCTCTGGATGACAGGTTTACCGGGGATCTCTATTGTGGGACTTCCCAACCATCACCTTGCAATGCATTTCCACTTACACTGTCAGTTCTAAGACTCCATTAGAACCACACAGAAATTCTATTTCACAAAGGCTTTCAGGAGGAGCTTAGCTTTGCAAATACTTTAGTTTAATTATTTATTTCAATTGAAACCATTTTTGTTTAGTTTCAACGAACTGTGCAATGCAAAATGAAACCAGTTTTGAAGAACAATCTCTTTTTTGAGAGAAATGATCCATTATTTGATCTCCTTTCTTCCACTCCTGATTTTTCCCCCTAACTGAAAATCCAAATAGTTCCTTAACTTTTTCACATTTCTATTTGACAGAGGGGTACAGTTCATTTGTACAAGGTGTCTCTCAATTCAACATAACCAATAGAATCACACAAGTAAGCATCATTACCTTTTAAAAAAAGGAAAAACTAACATTGTTATTTTCTCAAGATGGATATACACATTATTACTTATGTTCTATCATCCTTCCATGTAAAAGGACATCAGACACAAGAAAACAGATATAACGTCCTCTTTTAGTCTCTCTCCCTCATTTCCTGAAATCCAACAACGAAAAGCACCGGGCCCTCCTATTGAAAGAAGTATCAAGTTCAGATCCTAAATGAACAGGCTCCCTGCCAAAGGGAAGGAGCCAGTCACAGAAAATCAGTTTTCAGAGCAGTTTCCCATTGACCAACATAAGTGGGCACAGAGGTGAGCCATCTCTCTCACAATTCTGTCTGAATCAGCCACAACCCCATCGCCACAAACATTCCTAAAAGAAGCTCTATCTGGTAAGTCTCTATCAACTCCAGGCAGAGTTCACCACATGCATACAATTTAATGGATAACATACCTGTTTCTAATCGTGATGAATATTGATACAAGAAATACAAATTCACCAAGTAGAGAAATCCTGTTCCAGGTCCCACTGGGAAGAAGAAAGTTGCAGTTATCGGTCGCCAGATCTGTCCAGATCAAAAGAGATATATTTATATACTGTAGAATGAACTCATATGGATTGGTTTTTTGTTTTCATTCGTAATCAATTACTTGGAAGATGAAGGAGAAGATTAAAAATAGCCCAAGTATCAATTACTGCTGTTTCCGCAGCTTTTACATTTGGTTGTTTTTTTTTTTAATCTGATAAGCAAAGCTATTAAGATTTCAACAGAAATCACACACAACTTCCCAGATGGCTTCCATCACATCTTCACAGTATTGAGTCTTTATTGCAGTGCAAAAGGGACATGCTTGCAAGGATGCTGCCCTGTTTTAAAAGCATCCATACAGAATGCATTCTTACCTGTTGAACAGAGGCCAAGGAATTCATACAATGGCCTTTAGCGTACCATTCCAGACAGCACACGCTGCTCTGAGCATTTTGCGCCTGCTTTAGAGAGTCTCCCAAATATCAATACTGGGCACAGCCAACTGCATGGCAGCATGTAGCAAGGACAGAAAACGTCTGGTCATTTATGAATGACCTCTTTAACCAGCAACACTTCCATATAAAGTATTGGGATCCTGAACATCACAGTTCCAGAAGAAATAACAGAACTAGACAAAAAAAAAATTTAAGCTACTGAATTTTGGGGACAATACATGAAACAAACTGCAGATAGAGCTATCTTTTTATCTTTTTTTTCACTCAGTCTTCTTCACTGAAGACGTAATGAGCACACATAATAGAAATGTAAAGTTTGGGATCTTTCCTCTTCCTCCACTTTCATTTTCAGTTCATCCCATGGACGCTCTCCTTCTACGCACCTGCATATGAAAACACTGAACCCGTAACCTCCCAATGCAAGGAAAGAGACTGTCCCGTTTGTGACCACTTTCGATACTGCTAAGACATCCAGAGACTCTGTACATCTGAAATCTCAGGACCTCAGTTGTTAGTTTACGTCAGTCGTGCCTAGGCACAGAAGTTAACAATCCCGAACACAAGCTTTTTCAAATTCCAAGCAAGAAACGCTAGGAAGGTGCAAAAGATGCACCTCTCTAGCTCTGCCTTAGTAACTCCAGAGCCACCTGCGGTTTAGGACAGTTGCGCACCTGCCTGTAACCCCTATTCCCAAAGTCACACCCACACAATCGCACAAGGGAGGCTGGGCAAGTGACCTGAAGTCACAGCCACAGGTTTTACGAGTGTAGAGCACCGTAGCACAACAACCGGTGCCAGCCAGAACAACCCCCCAAAAAAACTTAGCAAAAAGAGGTACCAGAATGAAATGCAAGACGAAGCCCAGGGCCTGTCAAGGGCCACAGCCCTCCTTGGCTCACCCGGGGGCCCTGGCAGGGGCGGGCCCCCCAGCCTGTGTCACCTTGGTGGGGAGCCCGGGGCCTGCCGAGGCAGAGCGCTAGCTAAACCCGGGGCTCGCAGGCCTTATGCAGGTTAAGCTGGAAGGTAGGCCCGGCTTCCCGCTGGGTCACTCCTGAGGGCGGCCTCGGCGCGCCGTTCCCTCCCAGCACGGCCGCGGAGGCCGGG
>NW_009203553.1:4089-4317 GCF_000690835.1 Fulmarus glacialis | reverse complement strand
AAAACAAAAATCCCAAATGATATTTCAGCGTATTAAAAAAATAGCACCAAAGGAAGCAGAAGAATTCAGTCAGGAGAAGGGACAGGGCAGCAGTTGAGCTAAAGGAGGATTCTAGGTAAACAGGTCAGCTCGAAATGCAACGCATCCTTTAAAAGCTAGAGCGATTCGGACGCTGAAAATCAGTATTAAGACTAATTGACACGATTCTGAACACGTTCTTAGCAGAGA
>NW_009203553.1:0-3858 GCF_000690835.1 Fulmarus glacialis | reverse complement strand
AAACAAACAAACAAACAAACAAACAACAAACCTCAGTCATTCACTCTATGCTAAAAAAAGGTGTACATATGTTTATACAGATCCAATAAAAATACTTATACTATAAAAGTATTTGGTTTTCCTTTTGCTTTAATTTAACTTGCATAGCTGTGAATTGATACCATTAAATTCTCTATCTCGAAAATACACAGTTATAATTTGACTAGGGGTTTTTTGTGTGTTACATAATTAGGAGGGACACCTAGCCAGCTGTACTGCCTAAGAGAGATGCTACTGAACTGCCGGGGAAACGCGCCATTGAAAGCGAGACAGAAATAAAGTACTTCAGAGCACCCTGTCAAAATATTGGGGAAAAAACCTGTAACAATCAGTTGCCTCTCTTTTTAAACATTTAGAACAAATACTTAACTGCTTAAGTACACCTAATAAATTGTATGCTACAGCTATTTGGCAGTTACAGTTTAAATGCAAGTCTGTAAATTATACAATTTTACCTTTTTTTTAAAGTTTCATTTATGATAGAAAAATCGGTGAGATACGAGATCTCCCATATGGTTCTACTTTTGGGGAAAAAAAAAAAAAAACCAAAACCCAAAACAAATCCCCAGTGCTCCAATACGTAAGGCTACCAAAAACGACTGGCAGATTTGCTAATGCTTTTGGCTGTACTGAAGCATGCAGAGGAACACGTTTTCATGATCTCTCAACTGTTACAACTAGGAACCAAAGACCAATGACGCCATCAACTGTTGGAAGATGTGCTGCGCTTGGGTCTTTGGAAGGAAATTGACTGGGGTTTTTTTGTTTGTTTTGGTTTTTTTGGTTTTTTGGTTTTGCTTTTAAAGAGAGTGAAAAGTCTTGTTGCTGATGGCTTCTACTGCCAAGTACATCATCTCTGAAGATCCACTCTGATGGGAAGTTCATAAAATGCAACTTCTATGAATGAGAAAGATTTCCATTCTAGAAAATCTCTTTCGAACTGAAGTCAAAAATTACACACTGTAGGTTAAGGAAAAAGGACATTATTGAAGCAATAACTCACCAAAACCACATCAGGACTGTCACTAGTTACAAGGCCACTAATGTTTCTTGGGAAAGCCTAGAAAACACGCAGAAGCGAAGCCGATTTGTCCTGTTTTGTCCATGTCTCTCCTTTGACTTTGATTGCTTTAAGTACAGATGCTAGTATGTCAGTAAAGTTTTCAATTACTACTGTAAGATATTTTAAAAACTTATTCACTGAAAAAGCATAAAGCTTTTATCATGAAAACAAAGTCTGTTTCTTCTGAATATCTGATCTCTTACAAACAGTTTCTTTCCTCTTTTAGTACAAAATTATTTTCACAGTATCATTTAATAGTAAGCACATAAAAACAGAAGACCATGCTTTCAGGAAGAGAAAATAAATGAGGGAAGTAAGCTTTGCATAGGTGTAACATGCTCCAGGACAGACCTTATTTTATTTTTAGTATTTGTGTTAAAATATTTAATAGAAAAACTATAGAAGGAGAATTGGCACATTCTTAATGTTAACTTTAAAGTCCGTACTACAAGTACCTTAGGAAAAATGTAGACACACATCGTTGACATACCTTGCACTTGCAGACCACTATGGATCCCTTCCATCTGCCTTGTACTTTCATGGCTGGATAAAAGTAAGATATAGAAAAAAAAATTTAAAAGCAATGTGACACAAGAGAGACAGGAAATAATAAAAAAATAGGGTTAAACATCTGGATAAAAGTAGACATAGAAAGAAAAGAGAGGGACAGGCAGAAGAACAGAGGAATAGCAAAAAAGGACAGGAGGGATATAAAAAAAGCTGAAGGACAGGCAGCCAGAAAATGAAATACAGAAAAAAGGAGAGGGACAGCGAGCAGGACAGGCTGGAGGAGAGATGGCTGAGGGGGCGGGCAGGGAGAACGACAGAGAATGGGGGGGTTGGGGTAGAGGGATGGGGCAGGGAACAGCACAGAGGGACAGAGACAGAAAGAGAGGACAGGAAGCAAGACAGAGAGATGGAACACGAAAAAAAATAGGGACAGGGAGAAGGACAGAGAGGCGGAGAGACAAAAAGAGCAACGGGGACCAGGACCGAGGGATAAAGAGAGGGACAGGGGGCTGGACGCAAGAATAGAGAGAAGAACAGGAGTACAAGTAAGTAGAAAAAATGACAGAGAGGGAAAGACAGAGGGTCAGGGAGCCAGGCAGAGGGATGGACAGGCAAAAAGATGGAGGAATGAAGGACAGAGCAGACAGGAGGAGGCAGGGAAAGGCAGACACGGGTAGGGATTTGAGAGGGGTGGGGGATGCAGAGGGGGGCAGGGACGTACTGGGATGTGGAAGAAGGGAGATGCACGCCCAAGGGCCTGGGACTCACCGCAGCTCCCGCTCTTGGCACCACATGGAGAAATGTACAATTCGGATGCTTCTCTCTCCCTCTCACTCTCTCTCCCGCTTCCTATTCTGTAGCTCCGGTTACTCGACTGTCATCCATCTGAGAGAGCACAGCTAGTATCTTACAGCTCTTTAAATGTGAGGGTTCATAGATACATAGCATCTCTCTCACTCACACACACACAATATATGGACATACTGTACCTTTGGATACATATACACACCCTGCATTATATGTTAGCGATGTAGTCTGCTGAGGACTATTAATTGAGATCGTTCCTCACTCAAATCATAGAATCATTTATGTTGGAAAAGACCTCTAAGATCATCGAGTCCAACCGTCAACCCAACGCCACCATGCCCACTAAACCATGTCCCTAAACACCACATCTACACGTCTTTTAAATACTTCTAGGGATGGTAACTCTACCACTTCGCTGGGCAGCCTGTTCCAATGCTCGACCACTCTTTCAGTGAAGAAATTTTTCCTAATATCCAACCTAAACCTCCCCTGGCGCAACTTGAGGCTATTTCCTCTCATCCTATCGCTAATTACTTGGGAGAAGAGACCAACACCCACCTCGCTACAACCTCCTTCCAGGTAGTTGTAGAGCGCCATGAGGTCTCCCCTCAGCCTCCTCTTCTCCAGACTAAACAACCCCAGTTCCCTCAGCCGCTCCTCACAAGACTTGTGCTCCGGACCCTTCACCAGCTTCGTTGCCCTTCTCTGGACACGCTCCAGCACCTCAATGTCCTTCTTGTAGTGAGTGGCCCAAAACTGAACAGAGTATTCGAGGTGCGGCCTCACCAGTGCTGAGCACAGGGGCACGATCACTTCCCTACTCCTGCTTGCTGGTACAGGCCAGGCTGCTGTTGGCCTTCTTGGCCGGCTGGGCACACTGCCGGCTCACATTCAACCGGCTGTCGAAATGACATCTCCAGGTCCTTTTCCACCAGGCACCTTTCCAGCCACTCTTCCCCAAGCCTGTAGTGTTGCATGGGGCTGTTGTGACCCAAGTGCAGGACATGGCACTGAGCCTTGTTGAATCTCATACAACTGGCCTTGGCCCATCGATCCAGCCTGTCCAGATCCCTCTACAGAGGGTTCCTCTATTCTGCAGATGGAGGCACCTTCCAGTTGGATCCATTTTGCTTCACTCTTCAGCTGGTTCGCCTTTTTCCATTCTCTTCAACTTCAGCCACGGCAGCTAGTCTAAAAAGACAGCGAGTATTAGACCTTTCACTTTTCACACACCCCGCTAAAATAACAAGGCAAGCCAAGGACGACCCAAGCCAACCTAAGCCAGATGCAGTCAACACCACCACGAGAGGAGGAACAGGTAACTTGGTCATCAGGGCCGCCCCAGGTGACAAAAAGAACGAGCACCTGTTATCGACAGTTATCTTTGTTCACCCCAGGCTGGAACCGCCCCACGGGCCTCCGCTCTTCTCCAGGGCACC
>NW_009203552.1:0-15172 GCF_000690835.1 Fulmarus glacialis | reverse complement strand
GGCGTAGCAGGTCGTTAACTGCTTCCTCTTGGATTATGGGGGGTTTATCCTGCTCACCGTCCCTGTCTTCCAGCTCAGGCGGCTGAGTGGCCTGAGGATAACTGCTCTGACTATTGAAGACTGAGGCAAAGAAGGCATTAAGTACCTCAGCCTTATCCTCATCCTTGGTGGCAACATTCCCCCCCGCATCCAATAAAGGATGGAGATTCTCCTTGGCCGTCCTTTTGTCATCAATATACTTGTAAAAACATTTTTTGTTGTCTCTCACAACAGTAGCCAGGTTGAATTCTAGCTGGGCTTTTGCCTTTCTAATTTCCACTCTGCATGACCTAACGAGATCCCTGTACTCTTCTTGAGTTGCCTGCCCCTTCTTCCAAAGGTGCTTGGTGTTCAGTTGCTACAGTACTTCAGTAAAAAATGGCTTGCTTGAAGTGTGGAGACTTGCCTCGTGTCTCAGAAAACTCTCTTCACAGCAGATCCCAATTCTCTGATAATAACAGTCGCAACACCCCAGTACCAACCCCAAAATCATAGTCCTAGAAACAGAACCTGCAGTACCTGTTAGCAGGACATGGTGTTGCCGTAACACTGAGGCAGCTGAAAGATTGTCCATTTTTAATATTTCATTACCAAACTAGAGCTCTTTAAGGTATTTTTGGAAGATGACCAGTAATGAAAGGCAGGGAGGAGATAAAGGCAACTACAATTTCCTTCCTTCCCATTAGCACCAGCTGGTAGGGACATATGGCCACTTTATGCGATATGGTTGCAGACACAAGCTGCACAGTGCCTCATCATCATCCTCGCTTGATTCAGATCAGCACGTAGCAACCTCTGAACTTTTGTGGGAGAAAATACTGAGAGGTTCAGTTGAAAAAATAACATGGGAACATTAGAGACTGTCTGTCGTGGTTTAACCTGGCAGGCAGCCAAATATCACGCAGCCGCTCGCTCCATCCCCCCGCCAGTGGGGCGGGGAGAGAATCGGAAGGGTGAGAGTGAGAAAAACTCGTGGGTTGAGATAAAGACAGTTTAATAGAACAGAAAAGGGAAAATAATAATAATAATGATAGAATATACAAAATAAGTGATGCACAATGCAATTGCTCACCACCCGCGCTGACCGATAACTAAGTAGCGATCGGTACTTCCTGGATCACGCCTATCATTCATATACTGAGCATGACGTCACATGGTATGGAATACCCCATTGGCCAGCTGAGCTGGCTGTCCTGATTACGTTCCCTCCCATCTTGTGTACCTAGCTCAGTCAGTAGGCATGGGAGCTGTCCTTGGACTAGGAGGGCACTTAGCAACAACTGAAAACATCAGTGTGTTATCAACATTCTCCTCATACTAAATCCAAAACACAGCACTAGGAAGAAATTTAACCCTATCCCAGCCGAAACCAGGACACTGTCATTATTAGCCAACCAAAAAAGGAGGTCAGCTTCACAGTACTGGAGGAGAGCATGTATGAGAGCTGCAAAGGCTTTGAATGTAAGGACAGGCAGCTCATGCTTGATGCTTAGGAAAAGAGAGGAATCAAGAAAAGCATAGAGCAGGGCAGCCTTACTCTAGTGGTGAGTCAGGAAAATCATTTGCAAAAGAGCATCTGGGTCAGTATCAGCAGGGCAAGACTATAACTACAAAAGCACAGAAGAGGACGCTGTAACATTTAAGATCCAGGACAGACAGAAAATTCACTTTATGTAACAAGATGAAGTCAGAGGCAGCCATACGGCAGAGCAGAAGGGTTAAGAACAGTTCCCATCTTGCCCATAAAAGACTATTTACATTTACAGAAATGTATATAGCCTTTAGACCAGCTGGACACTCTGTCTTTCCATCTTGGAAACATATACAGGGCTTAGACTGTGTCTGTACTACTACAGCCCCTCAGCCCCAAAAGACTGGTCCCCAGTCTAAATAGAATAGAATAGACTATTTCAGTTGGAAGGGACCTACAACGACCGTCTAGTCCAACTGCCCGACCACTTCAGGGCTGACTGAAAGTTAAAGCATGTTGTTAAGGGCATTGTCCAACTGCTTCTTAAACTCTGACAGGCTTGGGGCATCGACCACCTCTCTAGGAAGCCTGTTCCAGTGTTTGACCACCCTCGCAGTAAAGAAACGCTTCCTAATGTCCAGCCTGAACCTCCCCTGGTGCAGCTTTGAACCATTCCCACGCATCCTATCACTGGATACCAGGGAGAAGAGATCAGCACCTCCCTCTCCACTTCCCCTCCTCAGGAAGCTGTGGAGAGCAATGAGGTCACCCCTCAGCCTCCTTTTCTCCAAACTAGACAAGCCCAAAGTCCTTAGCTCCTCCTCATAGGACATGCCCTCCAGTCCTTTCACCAGTTTTGTTGCCCTCTGGATGTATTCAAGGACCTTCACATCCTTCTGAAATTGTGGGGCCCAGAATCGCACACAGTGCTCAACGTGAGGCCACACCGACACTGAGTACAGCAGGGTAATCACCTCTTTGGACCGGCTGGTTATGCTGTGTTTGATGCACCCCAGGCTGCAGTCTGCCCTCCCGGCTGCCAGGGCACGCTGCTGGCTCAGAGTGAGCCTGCTGCCGACCAGCACCCCCAGATCCCTTTCTGTAGGGATGCTCTACCGCCACTCCTCTCCCAATTTATACTTGTGCCTGGCATTACTCCATCCTAGGTGCAGAATCCGGCATTTCGGATACGTACCGACTCACATGTGCTCAAGGTCAGAACCAGGCTAGATCTGGGCCACGCACTCAGTGTGTACCCCTGTTCCCCGGTCTCTCTGCCCCATGTGACATCCCTGTGGTCTTGGCAGATTTGGGGGAATTTTGAGGAAAGAGTAGGGTTCATTTTAGGTCAAAAGGCCTGAAATAATGATGGTTAGGTTGTGTAAAAATGGTACTTTTATAGCATAAAGTCACTAACACAGACTTAATCCTGCATGCCTTCATAAGTCATGTCAAGGAGAGAGGTAGGTCCATAAGCAAGAAGTGGGGAATACCTTGCAGGCTATCTTCTTTCTCCAGAACAATTCCATATAGCAGCCAGTCAAATTTTCCTGTGAAGTACAGAGAGCTGTTTCGGAAACAGACTCGAAAGTGAGACGAGCTCTGATGAGTGCTGTTCGTCTACCTGGCAAAGGCTGTTGTTCAGACCAACAGATAAATACTTCTGAAGTGTTTGTTGCAAGGCCAAATTTTATTTTCAGTTACTGATATTAATAAAAAATAGATACATTTTCTTTTTCTCTTCTGTTCCTCCAAGCCTAGTTTTTTATAAAAGCAGCAGGAAGAGGCTCTTACGATCACTACATACTTATACAAGTATGGGTACAGTTTGACAGACATGACCCGAAGTATTTTCATCTCTATGCCACTTGTTAGCCAAAATTGATGACACAAATGGTATGTCATTTTCTGTCTATGACAAGTATGCTTTTAAGCAGGGAATTTATCTGTATGAATTTCTTCTTCATAAGTAGGAGGGCTTGTCTCTAAACTGGGACACACTATGCTGAAAATTTTCATCTAGGAATGCCAAATGTTGCAGAAGCAAGAAGATTAACACAGAGATTTGGCTCGATACAGCATGCCAAGACAGTGGGGAGAAAATCTTTTAAAAGCTGAGAATACTTTACTCCTTTGCTGATGCTGCAAACCGGTGTGAAAGTACTGAAATGTAGCCTGTTTATTTAGCAGGTGCCATTCACGACAGCAACTGTTGTTGAAAAATATTCTTAGAAGAACTCTGCCAAGATTTGGTGTGCCCAAGCCTTCCTTTTCTTCTATTGCTTCACAACATACCCAATTCTAGGTATTACTTTCTAAACAGGTATTTCAATGCTCTTTTTTTCCTAATTAAAAATGCTAAAATGTGGCCTAACACTGAAAGAAAATGACCAAGGGACTGAATATGGACATTTCAGCATATGAAACTGAAATAACATTATTCACAAACAGCTATATTAAGCAACAGCTTATCATAAAGCTGCATTCATGAGGGTTTGCAGAGTGTTTTGAATTACTTGATTAAACAGCACCTTATTAGTGAAAATTATGATTAATGAGAAGCTTATAACAACAAAGCTCTCTCTGCAAGCACTGCAATAGAAAGAGATGAGAAGCACATTTCAGATTGGACTTGTTAAATTAATAATCAATAAATGAAGCTCCACTGAAAGGGTATTTGGAAGATTTTTATATTATAGAGTTTAGGTTGACCAAAAAGAACATGCAATTTGTTCTATTATTTCTAGTTTTTTATAAAACTTTAAGAGCTTATTGTTATTCCTCTTAATCAAAGTAGTATTTTACAACATGATGAGAGAGATGCCAGAGATCAAGATAAAGGGGCAAGCAGGAGCCCCTGGGATCAATACACTCAACTGAGTCTGAGCAATTTTGTTACTCCATTATGTTCTATACAGCAAGCTGGTGCCTTTTCCATCCATAACATTGATCCATTTGAGAAAGAGGACACATGGTCCTTCTCATTTATTATTTATAAGACAGCGCATGCACAACTTGTCTGACATCATCCTTGTCACAGCTAATGAGAAACTGAAATAAATCAGGTTTTGTGGCATCACAGAAGGGATGAAACAGCTCTTTCAGGTCTAATGATCCATTTTTCCACAGTAGGGGAGTGGTCTCTAACATATGCAACCAAATAATTTATTGTATATAATTGTATATGTCCCAAAGTGATGAGCTTTCCACATCACTACTGCTGTTTGGGTGAAGTCCCTTGTACATATACATACATTGTATAAACATCAAACACCAATATCATTTAAAGAGATGTGTTTAGCATCAACAGAAGTAACCAAAGAAAACTAGAAAGCACTTTAAGTTCTTAAATCTAATTTGCTCTGGTGGATCACACTGTTAAGCTGAGATACTGCATGGCACAGGACTGCTGGGGTAACAGGAGCCTATGCCAAGAGCCAGGGAATGTTTCCAATGCCAGTCCAATATGAACATGAAGGTAATGAGGTGAAAATTACTTGTTAGCACCTGGAAAGAGACTCCACATCACCCTACAGTGCAAAAATCACTCTCCAGTGCACAGCTTGCTCCATCTCTCACCCGTTGACTGCTCTAGACAGGGAGCCTGGCTCAGCAGATGCTTGTGCTGGTCCCATGCAGGCATGAGCTTGGCTGCACCTCTGAGCTCAAAGGAGAGAGCTAAGGACCTGAGCAGATTTTTCTTCCCTAGCTCTCTTATTTAGCAGCACAGATATAGCCAGGGCCTCCAAAATCACCCGTGGGGAGTAGGAGAAATGTGAGATGCTGCTGGAGGATTGGGGCAGGCCAGGGACACTGCTGTTACAAAAAACCTCATGAGAGTTGATCAGAAGTGGTAATTCATGTAGGAATTGGCCTGGGATGGAGAAAAAGAACACTATGGAGGGAGAAATTTGAGAAGGAAGGGGAAGGTTTACAGGCGGCAGTTTATGGGGAAAGCGCAGGTAGCATAAGCAAGGATTGAGAGCACAGTACTGCAATTCCCCTTCTCTCCCAACGGGTCTGCAGACATCTCCTGATATTAGCAATTTCTTTCATAGTGCAAATAATTTTATGGAAGAGGACTCGGCGACAGCTGGTGCCTGCTTGTAAAGCACATCAGACCACTCTGAAGCTACTATCATGTTCTCCAGGATCTCAGCTTACATTAGTTAAAACGTGACAATAATTTTGCTGTTAATGCTGCAGAGCTCCACAGTGTACCATATATAACTAAGGAAGAGACAGCCAGGTAAATTAGCCTGTCTTAAAACAAGCTACAAGCTGTTCCTTTTGCTTCGCTGAAGCTTTAACTAAAACTGGTAATTTAAATACTAACATTGTTATTTCCTTCTTCATGGGAGACCAGATCATTAAAGCTCTGACCTCTACTATTTTCCACCAGCTGTCTTATCTCAAATAGGTGGTGACTGGGATACACAACCAGCTGTATCATTCTCCTGTAAGAAAAAAGAAGCCAAACCTTACCACTGAGAGGAGCCTGGGGCCCATTCATGCCCTCCTGAGAGGTCACCAGAGGAGCTCAAAACACTTGCCCCATTCTGTCCTGAGTGTAATCACCACCTATCAGAAATGTTGCCTTATTTTGGTTTCACCTGGGTGGAGAAAATTTCTACAGGTAAGTTTAGGGAAGACAACTAAGCCTCATTTATTTATAGTCTGACCTTCACGGCTGCACATTTCTTTGTGCGTAAACACATGTAGGTCTTCACAGGCAGTGTGAAACCTTCCTTCCTCACACAGCTCTGGTGTACCTCCATCACAACCAACAATATACTTGCTAAAAATCCCAAACAGTGACCGTCCTCTATTGAGCTGATCAAAAAGAAGATGAAAAATGCTAATAAAATAGACCACCCCATTTAAAGATTTAGTTCAAGACTG
The DNA here is from genome assembly GCF_000690835.1 of Fulmarus glacialis. Classification (NCBI taxonomy): domain Eukaryota; kingdom Metazoa; phylum Chordata; class Aves; order Procellariiformes; family Procellariidae; genus Fulmarus; species Fulmarus glacialis. The sequence goes on along the minus strand of NW_009203552.1, from coordinate 8,760 downwards.
CTAAAATGCAAACATATCCATTAAATACACACTTATAAGGAAAATCTGAATATGATCTACAGAAAAAACCTACAGTACCAAATTAATGTGTGACTTGTTATATTTCTTAGCTGAGGCAGAAATAATTGCTGAATAATTGTGTGTATACCAAAAAATATTGCTGAACGAATTAACACTTATTTCTAAAAAGATTAAATCTTCCAAAAGATCAAATATATCAAAATCTGACATGCATTTTTTCAATTCCATATGTTATTCCAAGGGTTCATACAAACTGGGCAGCTAGATACCATTTAAACTCTTCGAGAAAATGCTCTTTTGAATTATAAAAAAACTACATTTTTGTATATTTTAACATAAAAACTCATCCAGTATTTTAGAAACTGTGCTTTTGAGAGTAGGGTCCAAGCAGCCCCAAACGCTGTGAAGCACAATGACCACTGGCTAATTTTAGGTACGTGGTATATCAGTTTTCCCGGAAGTGCCCCTGTGTTTCCATTGGCTTTACAGGGAGCCTCAGGCAAGCATGGTCCTAACTTGGGCATCTTAGATCCTCCATATTATTTTTTTATGAATCTGGGCCTATTGCCCTGGAGGCCATAAAAAAATTATGTCTGAGAAACAGGAAAACAAGTAAGAAAGAGGGGCGGAGAAAGAAAAGGTTTTCGAGTTGGCCCTGAAAATGCCAAATTCACCCCAGTGTAATTCTGCTGAAAACAATGGAAGTACACAGGAGTTGAACTTTTCCCACTGTCTTCATACAACAGTAAGCAGCCTATAAAACAGTTCTATCTAATTAAATTATGTGATGGTCCTGCACATTTTCAGTATGGGAACAGAAATTCTTTATGTGGGATTGAGTTTTTATATCCAAAGATGCTGCTTGGTGTTGGGAGGGTGACAAGCCTGACACAGGAGAGGAAGGGACAAGAATGAACACTGACAATACCACAGCCTCAGCATTCACATTCACTGCTGGAGCACTCCCTAGGTAACAGTATTTTGTTATAAGCTCATTAAGTGCTAAATTGGGCCCCATATAATTCAGTTTCTGGTAGCAAGCAGTAAGTTGTTGTTTTGCAAATAAACAGCTGACAGAGCTGTAATACCTCTGAGAATATGAGGTGAGGGCAACTCCAAAAGCAATGATGGGAAAACTCCCCTGTGGGTTCCTCAGTGTAAGGGAGGCTCTGCCTTATGTCCCCACTGAGGTGATCAGCGTGACGGGGGCAGAAGTGTGTAGTTACTTGCAGCCATTAGCATCAGGAGCTGCAGTTCTGCCAGGTCCCAAAAGAGATGCACAAAAGATGACTCCTCCTTGCATCAACTACTCATCCTCCTTAACACGCCAGCACAAGCTGCTCATCACAACTCATAGAATCATAGAATCATAGAATCATTAAGGTTGGAAAAGACCTCTAAGATCATCGAGTCCAACCGTCAACCCAACACTACTATGCCCACTAAACCATGTCCCCCGCTGTTACCTCCCCTGCTACTGGGGCGAGATCTCCCAGCGGTTTCTGCAGCAGCTGGGTAAGTACCAAGGTACAACTGCAGAGGCCATCAAATAGGTGATATTCTATGGTTTAGAGCAAATCACCATGGCCTTATGCAGTACTTAGATGAAAGCAAAATTAATATTCTCATAAAATAACAAGGAAAAAACTCATTACTTAGTTTTTTATTCTGCTGACATGCATAGTTTTAGCTACAATAAAAAATTTTGCCTCATTACCAAAAAAATGTGCTGAGAAACACAGTGCAGTAAGCTTGCTTTAGCTCTGCTTTTTTGCTTGTTTTTAAAGCTGTACTAGATCATTAGGGTATATGCGGAATAATAATAATGCATCAAATCATTTGCCAAAGAACAAGACATTGGATTTCCACAAGAACAAGTGTTTACATTTAAAAATACATATATCTACGACAGCTAGAAACAGACCAAAGATAGGAAAATGTTCATTCCTTTGAGTAATAAATCATACTTGGCACTCTCTTTGGGAGATCTATGTTAAGAACCAGTCTCCCAATGGTAACACACAAAGCTATTGGAATTTCATAGGCTTTCTACAACTGCTTACTTAAGAAAAATTAGTAATAGAGCAACTTGGCATGAAGTAAGTTTGTGTAACAATTAATTTGAGGATTTTTTAAAATTAAGTCAGCCATTGTAGCATGAAAAAATGTATTGTGTATTCCAGTGCTTGAAGGCAGTGCTGAAATTCAGAGAGAGGCCTTTGCACAGGGAGGGTGGTACTGCAGCAATCTGCTAGCACATTTATAGAGCGGAGCCCAGACCAGCCATCACGAAAGGAGAACAAGCTCGTGTGCTAAGTCCTACGCTTCACCCACCCTGCCAGCGCATTGCAGCTCATGAGTCACCCAAAAATCCTGTAGAGACACAGACAATACAGTTATTTGCCTAAATACACTATTAAACATGTCACAGTCAATGCTTTCTCCACCTGTGAGTGTTAAAAGCATCAGCATACCTATAAAACATCTCTCACGAACAACTGCAGTGACCACGGGATCTGCTATTGAGCTCGTACTTACAGCATCGGCTGGGACAAAGCTCAGTATTTAACTATTTCTTCATAAACTGCTTCCACATGCTTGTCTGCTCATTGTGCCATTTCTTCCATTGGTTGCTTGTGTTTGACAGCATCTGGACTGCAAAACGATCCTGTTCCCCCTCTTTTGCAAAATCAGCAGGCTGCGGAGGGATGCGTGACCACTGCTGCAGCCCGATGTATCCAAACAGCCCAATGCAGCAGAGGCTTTAGCTCCCCCTTCCCAGCGTGAGTTTTTTCTTTCTTTGTGTGTGTGGGTTTTTTTTAAAGAGATATGGTCCTGACTAACCTCAGTTTTCAGGAGCACAATACAAACTGCAGGCACGGAGTAGTCATCGGATGGAGAAGGATACTTAGACAGAAGGCCAAAATAACACATTTTGAGGAGATGCTACTCAAGGCATAACATGTATTTAAAGTAAGTATCTCCTGTAACAGATCCAATTTGATGGTTTGTTCTGTTTAATTCAAATTTACTTCCTGTCATTTTGCTGCATTATTTCTTCCCTTTTTGCATTTCTTTCAGCTTATACAATAGAAATAATAGATTTTCTACCTATTTATTTCATGCTTGAACTATCCTGCTGTGTCAAAGAATGTTTACATTTAAAATGTTCACGATTTGAAGAAGTCCCCTCTGAAAACTTCTGTCTGTATAGCAGCTTTAGTAAATACCCTTACTGTTCTGCTTCTGCCTCTCCTTTACCAAGTGTGCTATGCTCGCGCTCTTTAGGACTGCCTTAGACTAATTTTGTCGGTGCCGATTACAATCAAGACTCAGAAGTCCGTGTGCTACCAGTAGCATCCTGAGTTTGGTTTCTCTTTTCCAAGCTGGCACAGGTAGCTGTTAGCATTTATACATTTCAAAATTTAGCTCCTTACATACTTCACATTCATATTCCTATTCATGTGATCAACTCTGCATAAAGCAGACCTCAGAAGAACCAGGGATCTCAGATACAACCTTTAACAGAAACTAAGATTGGACCATTTAGGGCATTTCTAAGATTTTTCATTCTCTCACCTTAGTCACCCATGTTAACCTGTCAGATTGTCCTCCAAGCAAAACCAAGAAACCTTTTCTTTGAGAGCTCTTCTAATCTTGCCAGTCCTGCTACTTTGACTTCCACGTGTCAGTGCAGAATGTTGTCCTTCCCCATGGTCCAGCAACCCACAGCCAGAAACACGTCCTTCCAACACGTCAGTCTTCATTTAAAATGCTATACTAACATAGCACTTCACAAGAGCTTCAGGACTTTCTGAAAGTGTGAGATTAGGGATTTCTAGGGAGCCTGGAGTTCTCTTTTCCCTCTGCCATCCTTGGCTGCATGGAAGATGCACTAGAAATAGCTTGTCTACAGGGTAATTCTTGCAGAGGCAGAGAAAACGAATACTGGCAGGAAGAAAACACAGTGGTATTGCAGCTTCATACAGACAGAGGAGTCCTCCTTAGAGAACTCCTGGACTTTTCTGTGACTCTGCTGCTTTTGGTTAAAAAAAACCTGTTTTCCTGCCCAAGAGCTGAGGCTGACTTTTCTCATGTTGAAGGTTAAAGTAACACTGCAAACACTAAGAGGCATCTGCAGCATTGTATAAAAGGATATATTAATCTTCCAAGGAAAAGAAGCCTGTTTCATGTTACAGTACATCTGATAGTAAGTGAAATTATTTGCGTTATCACAAGCAATTTACTGGAGGAGGCCAACATCCTTATATTTAGAGTCCTGATCATGAAAGGTCAAAAGATACTGAGCATAAGTAAGCAACAAAACTGGCCCTACAATATTGGTTTTTGTAGCACAGAGACCAGGGAAAACATATTTTTCTGGTCATCATGTCTCAGCTTTATCAAAGTTCACCATGGTCACAGTAAGAAATCCTCTCTGAGTTCAAGTAAACAAAAGGACATTGTAAGCAGGCAGAGCAGACTGTTTAGCCAGGAAAACATGCAGTGCCAGTCTCCAAAACATTGCCCCGCTGGATAAGCTCCTGCAGCACAATGATCTCACACAGCTGTCGTGTTGCTCCTAAGTTTAGCTGCCGAAAGCATTGGCTCCAACGTGGTGGCACGCTGAGAACGACACCTCGCTTCCCGAGCAGGGCACGCGTGTCAGCTGCAACCGCCCACAGCCGTGCTGGCCATATAGGTCAGTAGTAAGCCCTGCTTATCAATGTCAGACCCTGAAAGCAGAAAAAAAATCCATATAGGGGGCTGGGAATAAAGCCACAGATGACACAGGAAGCATCGGAAGGATAAGAGGCAATGGGGGAGAGGACATTGAAAAGAGAACCCTTTAGAAGTATTCTCTCACAAAGTGCTCAAATCCTTTTTAAGCAGCAGGCATGAAGAGTCCTCCTTTGAAATTCCCTTCCTAGAGTAAAAAAATAGATTGGGAACTGTTAGCGTTATTAGCAATCTTCTTACGGAAGAATGTCGGCTGAGGGCAGCCCTGTGCCTGGAAACTGAGCCTGAAAGAGCAGCTGGGCTTCCCGCGTAGGAAGCAGGTGAAGGGCAAATTTTCCCTCCAGGGACATTTTAAAACAAAGGCAAAAATAAGTATTTGATTGATGAATTCGCCATCCCAGCTGTGAAAATCAAGTAAAATTAGAAGGCAAATTGCTGCTGCTGAGTTTGGTATGACTTTTATTGGCGCTGACATGGGTGCAGTGCAGCCAGCTACTCAAACGGGTCGCCCATGAGGCTGATGCCTTATAAAGTTCACCTGCCTCCTTCCTCAGCCAGAACCATTCTTCTTAATTCTCTGCCTCTTTTGTTTCACCTCTCTCCTCCCCAAATGGGACACCTCCTCTCACACAACGCTCCCGGTGTCGGCAGCCTCTGCATGGTGCCCACGGAGGGAGAGGCACAAAATGGCATCCCCTGCCGCTCCTCGGGTGCTCGCCGCCATGCAGCGCAGTGGCCGTGGCAGCGTGGGGAGAGCTGGGCTCCCACCTGGCAGCGCCAGGCTAGAGGCAGCCAAAAACATGTGCTGTCACTCACCCCCGCAACACACCGTGCCGCTGCAGCGCTCCAGGCCCAGCAAATGGTTTCATCATCCAGATGCAGCCCACAGCCATCACCATAATAAGGGGAGCAGAAATCTTCCTCAAATGGCAACGTATTGCATTTAGGTAACGGACCCAGTTCAGAAGTTATAAGGGAGTTTTCACTGCTTTGACTTCGTGAAAAATGTCAGAAGAGGTGACCCAGCCATTATGAGAAATACGAAACAAAATTCAAAATCTTAACCACAGTTAATTTTCGTAGAGAGACCTCTAATTCCCTGACAATTTGATTACATTTTTCCAGGCATTGCAAGATCGCACTCCTCAGCTGTTGGAGGAAAAATGTCAATTTCCTGTTTAATCCATCTCCCCAGCCCCTGGCATTCCCAACCTTAAATTAAAGGGGATAGAAATGAAGCTTGGCCATAAAACCTTCCTGCAAAATCCATCTGTTGCTGACCTGCAGTATGTAACAGCAAAGATTAAGTGTGCTCTTTGAAGTCAATGAATGTTCAACAAATAACTAATTAGTGACATTTAAAGATAAGCCGAATTGTTGACAATCTGAATTAATTTCTTAAAATATCAACAATAGTGAGAGGGTTTTTATCGTATGAGGTTAAATATCTGGGACTGCATTAGTTGGATATTGTAAGATCATTGTAATACTTAGAACAGCAAACACTTCAGCACAGCCCACTCCAGCTGTCCCAAGTGACTCACATGTGGTTTAAAGGCACTGCAGGGAAAAGAAGTTTAAAAAAAAGAAGAAAGATGGGAAAGAGGTGATCTAACTGAAAAGTGTCCAGTACTGTGAGGGCCAAGACTCCCAAGTTTTATTCTTTTTTAAGTGAATTAGTGATTTCTGCATTTTGTAATTGATCATATCTGTGGTAGACCTCTTGTTAATCTTGATAAAAAGAGAGAAATGTTAAAATTAACATTTCTAGGCTGTGATCCAGGATGATTAAAATACCATCTTGCCCAGGCTATTAGTGCCATAATAATTATAATGCCAGCAAGGCCAGGCTATTAGTGCTTGGGTGATTAAAATACCAGCCTGGTCTTCTAGAGCCAGAGTGATTAGTATGTTGCCAGCCCGGGCTATTAGTGTTAGCATCACCAATGGTGTGGAATTTTATAGTCCTTTGAGAATTTAATTTAGGCTCAGATTAGCTTGACATGTTGCTTTTTCATTAAGTATACTTTTCATCATTGAAATATTTCAATGCATATTTCAAATATTCATGGAATCATAAGAAAAATATGTTTGGGTGCATTTGTATCACTGTGATAATGGAAAATTTAACATATCGTCTGGGTAGGAGGAATCATGAAAAGACTGGATTATCAAATAAGAATTCCAAGCAGGGAAATTAAAACAATGATGAGATGCATTCACCCTCTAACTAAAATGTAAATGCCAGCTCTGTCAGTCCATGGCATGCAGCCCAGCCAGAGCTGTGCAGCCTGACTGACCCCATTTGCCCAGGGCAGTAGATGTATTAACTACTGCAGTGCACTGCAGCCCTCTCTGCTTCCCTGAGGCAGGTGGGGAACAGCTGATGTGAAGAGCTGGTTTCGACACCATGTTCAAATTCAGGAGATGGGCTTTTTCTATGATTAATACTGGCAACACTGACGGAGAGGCAAAGCTCTACATCAAGGGCAAAAAGGCCGTGGAAGATGCACTGGCAGAGACCTCAGCTCAGGCTCACCAGCAAGGTGGGACCGTGAAGAACCAGCTTTGTAGAAGCAGATACAGGAGGCTGAAGCCATGTCACAGCAGGTAGTTGGGCTGTAGCTCTCAGACCATCAGAGTAAAACTCAGAATTGAATCTACACTGCTTCTTAGGAACAGTATAGGGTTCATATATATACATATATATATATACACACTACGTACAATATATATATTCATATATGCATATTGACCGTTTACTGCTACTTTTTATTTCTTGTCTTTTAACCAACTATCCAGATATTCATGCGGTCTTATCCTGTGACCACTTAAAATTCCTTAAAAACCTTTGGCACTGAACTCAAATGCCTTTGGAAATCTGGGTAGACAGGATTTACAGTATCCCTATATACTGATTCAAGTAGGTATGTGAGGTATGATTTGCACTTACAAAATTCATGTTGACTTTTGTCCAATGTCATAGTTATTCATGTGTCCTCTAATTTTATTCTTTATTAGAAATCTTGTGAAAGTGTCCTGTACAGATATTGAACATACCCGTCTGTAGTTCCTCAGCTTCCTCTTGGAACCCTCTCTGAAAAATAGTCTCATCGGTCGCTTTCCAGCCCTGTGGGAACCAACGGGGTTTGAAGCAAAAATTACAAGCATGGACAGTCATTCAGGTATTTCATTCCTGAGTTCTTAAATGAACTTCTTTTTTAAAATGTCTAGGCCCTGGTAATTTGTTACTTTTCATTTTATCTACTGTTCTACACATACTTCACTTCAAGGCAGCCACTCTGTGTAGTTTCTGTCTGGAAGGATGCCAGCATGGAGATTTCCCTGCGCTCTATTGTGGTGAACATAGATGCAAATAACTGATTCAGCTTTTCCTGTTATGGGCTTATTTTCTTTGTTTACCGTGGAAGAGCTTTATGGGAAGTGTTTGAAAAACTATGTAGAATTAGTTTTGCGCTTTTGCAGGTTGTTCCTCAGTAATCAGCTCAGAGCTTCCAGTCTTGGTTTATTTATGAAAGAATATTTTCCTACATGAGAAGATGTTTCACCTAAGCAATGGTAGCTAATACCTTCTTAAACGTGATATCACACGGAGTGTAAGATAGGCATGAGCTAGCATTAATCATTATGTTCAACAGTCAGAGCAGAGTCATGTTTAACACATTATTTGCCATGATTTAAATGCCAAAGAAATACGCTCAGAAGAGAAAGATGAAAAGACCCATATGTAACAATTTCCAGACACCTCAACAGATACAAGTAAAGCTACAGAGAACATTTCAGCGATCTCTCATCTTTCCCTCTTGTACCGGGATCATGACGGAACAGAAGAGCCGGCTGTGTGAAATGAGGGGTGTTGGACTGGGCTTTGAAGACAGACTGGTAGCGTGAGTCAGACTGCAGTGTCAACAAGCCTGCACCCTGCCTCCATCCTGCAGTCAGAGAAAAGATTATTAATTATTATAATAATAAAATAAT
>NW_009203551.1:26208-27525 GCF_000690835.1 Fulmarus glacialis | reverse complement strand
ATGTGTGATGAACTGACCACAACCCCTATGTCCCCCTCGCACTGCTGGGCAGGAGGAGGGAGAGAATTCGGGAATAAAGTTAAGTAAGGGAAGAAGGGAGGGGTGGGGGGGGAAGGTGTTTTTAAGATTTGGGTTTGTTTCTCATTACCCTTCTCTGACTTGATTGGTAATAAATTAAATTATTTTTCCCAAGTCAAGTCTGTTTTGCCCGTGACAGTAATTGGTGAGTGATCTCTCCCTGTTCTCATCTCGACCCACGAGCCTTTCGTTATATTTTCTCTCCCCTGTCCAGTTGAAGAGGGGAGTGATAGAGTGGCTTTGGTGGGCACCTAGCATCCAGCCAGAGTCAACCCACCATATCTTGTAAATAGGACATCCCTGCCTAGCTCCAGCCAAAGGCAGCCCAGGGAATAACAGCTTATTTTGGACATCAGCACCTCCAACCTCTTGAGCCTTCAGAGAAGTACCAAGACAGCAAGTTCAATGCATCTTTGAGAATCCCATAAGGGCCAGAGGAAGGAGGCAGACCCGCGGTAGCCTGCCTCACTTCGGGAAGGCACGAGCCTCCCGTATCTGTTAGCTCAGGAGCAGAGGGCTTGAAAGGACCCAGATCCAAGCCCTGCCTTGACTCCCATCCCCAGCCAAACACACTTGGGAAAACAGAAAGTCACGTCATTTCTGAAAGTGAAGCCACAGCCCTTAAGGAGATGACTATCACTCAGTTAACCTGGAAAACACCCCTGACTCAAGTGTATCTGCAGAGACATCCCCAAAATGCCCAGCACAGGCTCTGGGGATCACAGCAGCCAGCCCCAGCACCTGTAGACCCTGCCCACAGCCCACTCCCCTGCCCAAGCATCCCCTGGGCATCAGGGCCGTTTGCCACTCCTCCAGCACCCATCAGCCACCCCACAGCCCCCCAAAGCACTGCCTGTTTTACCTCTCAAAGCTCTCACGCACTTTGACAATTTTTCTTTAACCAGGAATCCCAGGCTCGTCACTGCTGTCACTCCCCCCCGCACGCCGGGCAGCCTCCTCTGGAAGGGCTCACCATCAACTGCAGAGCACGATCCAGCTCAGGGTTTCCCCAGCAACAGCTGATGACATCACTAAAGCTCAGCAATGCTTTGAGTGTCAGTGATGTCATTAGCTATCACCATGGAGATGGCAGAGGGAGAAGCAGGGGAGCAGTGCCTCCAAGGGCCAACATCCGCAGGGGGGCAAAGTGCTGCATGGGCCAAGTGACCCCAAGAGTGACCGATGAGGGGGGGCCGTGCCAGCCCAGGGCAGTGCCTCAGTGTCCCCTGCCTGGAGGTC
>NW_009203551.1:25922-26177 GCF_000690835.1 Fulmarus glacialis | reverse complement strand
GAAAGGCCGGCCCCCCAGCCACAGGCTGCAGCTCCAGCAGCCTCTGGCTCTGCAACCCGCACCCCCAAAGGGGATCCTTCAGGGCCAGCCCCACGCCGAGGCAGAAGGGCACTTTGCAAGGCCTGATGCCACGGGTGAAGGGCACGGGTTTAGCAGATGCTCCCAGAGCAAATTAACTCCCCCAGCCCAGAAGTGGGCAAACACTGAGCTCCTGCTGGCTGCGGCAGAGCTTGGCTAGCCAGGGATCCCCAGCAG
>NW_009203551.1:23447-25896 GCF_000690835.1 Fulmarus glacialis | reverse complement strand
GACCCTCCCTGCCTGCCTGCACCCTGCAGGGCCCCAAAAACACTCCCGGGAGGTCCACAGGGTGCTCTGGGGTAAAGGAGAGCTTCTGGGAAGGGAGAGGAGAAAGCAGGCAAGCCCCGAGAGCTGCAAACTTTGGGGGCGGGCTTGAAGGGATGTTTCCTCCCCGCTCCTCCTCCTCCTCCGGGAGAGGCGGGACACTCCGCCCTACCCCGCCTGGGCGGGGCCCTGCTCGTCCTCACGCTCATTATCACCATCGCGGGTGACATCCTGGGCAACGCCTTGGTCATCGCCTCACGAGCAAGAAGCTGCGGAAGGCAGGCGAGCAGCCCGGCTCCCCACGCCGGCAGGGAGGGATGCGCCGGGGCCGGGTACCCAGCGCATCCGCCTTGGGGATGCCGCAGCCGGGCAGGGATATGCGGTGTGCTGCTGGCCTCATCCAGCCGAGCCCAAATTCGAGTTCATCTCTTAGGATATGCACGTGTAAAACCAGCCATAGCCTTTGGACTCCCACTGCCGCCTCCTCATCATCGTGTTTGGTTCTTTCCTAGCACCAAATGGCAAAGTACAGACCCTGCATTTCACTCACCTGTAACTCCCAGGAAGTTGTGGGAGTGGGGAAAGGAAGCAGCCACAAGCATCGCCTGCCTTTCCCAGCTCCGCATCTCCCACTAGCTGGTGTTCTTGCCCTAAAGTTACCCCAAGTAAGGATTGCCAGTTCTTCAATTCAAGCCCAGATGTGTCCCATGGCTCTTGTACTCACATGAGGATAACCTGGCATTGCTGACCAGCTGGGGCTTGTTGGATTCAATTCTATTGCAGCCCCAGTTCAGAGATGCCAAATCCCAGCTCCTTTTTACATGCCTTCAACCAGCCCCTTACACATTGCACCCCACGTTCTCCTGCCTCTCCTCTCTTTTGTGACTCTTAATAGTGACACTGTCACACACTCTCCACGCATTCACACACCAGGCACAAGCGGCACCAGGTACTCCCATGTACTGTGCGAACAGCAAGCCTTTGCTGTGCCATACCTGGTGACAGGTAAAGTTTGGGTCATCCTGCAACTTCTGGCCTTTTGGTGAATGCAATGCCACCAACAGTCCAGAGAGAGCTTGCTTTTTGGTATTTGCTTACAAAAGCAAAAACAAAACCAAAAACATACACACACACATTTATATTCACACACACGCACACATACATGCATATCTGTATGAAGTAGAAGGTAGTTCTGGAGTTAACCCAAGAGGGGATGGATCTGTGGTCCAAAGATGTTGAGACTTCACACCGATTTCAGCCAGGACATGAGCAGCTTCCTTGCGTTTTAATAAAAGGCAAGTTCACTCTTCTCTTCAAAAAGAGACACCAACTGTGAAAATTTCAGGTGAAATTACTTCATCCTAGATTTAGCAAACAGAGCCCAGCATCCCACTTCTCATCCCTCTTTCTCACTGATAGCCAAACTCTGCTTTGCACCCGTGAGCCTAAGCCACAGCTGGCCTACACAGAGATCCACGTGTCATTTTGGAAAAGCTCCCTTCCAATCCTGTACTATTTGTTCTTCCGCAGCAGAAGCACGACAACAAGGAAACGAGAGGTTGTAAGCACAAAATCTTGTTTGCAGAGATGGAACAAGGTATTTTGACCCCAGATAACCTGCCCCAACCCTCTTTGCTGTGCTTTCCCATTGCTATTGCAGCTTGCTCGCCCCGCAGCACAACACAAGGCCTCACGCTCAGCTAGTGGCAGCAGCTAGGATGGCGAGACACCTCTTCCAAAGGTCCTCAGAGAGTCATGCAGGACAGAGCACCTTCTTACCTTTCCCTTACCACACTTTGCCCGGAGATACATACATGTTGGCTGCACATGAGCACCCAGCAGTTATGCCATCACTCAGATGGCAATGGAGAAATAATAGCAAAACAGTTATTCAACAGCCCTGCGGGAAGATGTCAGCATGCTAGGGTAGAGCGAGGGAGTAGCATGTTGGTGGGTATCAGCCCACCCTGCGTGTCTGTAAGTGTATTATACAGCAGTTGAAAGGAAATACTGGCAGTACAAGTGGGAACACTAACACACAGGGTAGGAGGGGAGATCATGCAATTTCTTGCTCACAACAAGGACAAGAGCATCATCTGGGAGCCCTGAACCACTGTTTGAGTGCAGTAGGTAGGAGCACACAGAGGTTTGCTTCAGTGTCCCCAGATCTCCTTCCCAGCCAGGTTCTCCCCCCGTGGCTGCCAAGCACCTATAGCCGACAGGGTGGGACAGCCTTCATGGTAAATTCATGCAGCCCCAGTTTACCAGTTCCTCATTTATTGCTCCTAAGAGCAAAGACACGTGAAATCTCCAGTTTGCTCATTCTCCCCAGACCAGAATAAAACAAAAGTCATTTCTTGAAATGCTCTCATTGCATTTTTGCTGCAGCAGCACTAGGAACACACCAGGGTTT
>NW_009203551.1:7431-23416 GCF_000690835.1 Fulmarus glacialis | reverse complement strand
TCAGCAGGACCCTTCCATACAGCACACTCCCAGGCACCAGTGATGGGGTATCGCCGAGTCTTAAGTACCCACCACACCCCCACAGCCCCCAGCATCACCAGTACTATACTTCCCACCAACCCCATCCCAGAAACCACTCCCCCAGCACTTGCTGACCCAAGCCTCAACTTTTTGGCTTTCTCTCAACTGTTGGGTGCCTTAGTGCTGCACTAAGGAGGGCACAGAAGAAAGGGCACAAACACAGGGAGGCTTGGGATGCGCAAATAGAGATGCCTGGCTCAGACAACCAGCAGATGTGAACAAACCCACTATTCACACGCCCTTCTGGGACAAAATCAGGGAAGGGGGTGGCATTTGGGACAAACACTGACATTCTCACTGGACAGCCCAGACACGAACTGGAAGCAGCCCCATGGCCGGCTGGCCCAGGAGCTGAGTTACGCTGAGGTTTGCAAGGGAATACAGCCTCCTCCGAGAGCCAGCTCTGCCCAGCAGAAACCAGTCCCTCCCTGAATTAGAACCTATATTTTAGCTGTTTGGTTTTACTTGATAAATCCCTCTCAACACCTTTATCCTAAAAGAGCACAATCCCTGCACATTAATTTGGGAACAGTGTTTCTAAGCTCAGGCATCAGTGAGTTGTGTGGAGAAACACAGGAGAGATCCGGGGGAAGACGGGAGGGTAAAAACAGCTTTTTTTGTAATTCCAAGAGTTGCTTCAGGCTGGAGAAGGTTGGAGGAGGGACCTATCACCCTACGGCCCTAAAGCACTTTGCAGACAGAGCACAGCAACACCTCTGCCAGGCCCTGGAATGGGGCTGCCTCTGGGCAGGAGCAGCACGAGCAGCAGGAGAAGGGAAACCCACCAGTACAGCACACAGCACGCTGCTCCAAACCCCCAGTCCAACCATGCAACATTATTTTTGCTGCCCCAGCAGCTCCGTGTCCCAAGCCAGCGACTCACCCCACTCCCTGAAACACCCCAGGGATACCCCAGTGTCCTACCTGCTGGCTCGAGGGGGACTCATCACGCAGAGAGGCTGAGAAGGGAACAGCAGGATAGCCTCCCTCCTGCCTGAACTGCCAGCTGCAGGACGAGCATCACCTGGCATGGCCAGACCTCCCACCCCAGCCCTGTTACCCCACCACAGCTGGGCTTAATCCCAAATTAAAGCCACGGGAGGGAACACTTGGCTGCACCTGTGCAGGTCCCCAACCCAGCTTTCCTCTGCTGGGATGGACTTGTGAGCTTTGCAGTTCCCTGTGGCTATTTTTAATAAAACACTAAATGCAGCCAGGCCCCCGCAGCAGGCTCATCCCCTGTGTGCTGATGGAACATTGTGAAGAGTAGGTTGCCACCCCTGGGCTTGCTGGAGGAGCAGTATTTTCTTATGGCCGAAGGAAAAGATGGGGTTCACCTGCTCTGCTCCTGTTTCCTGCTCATAAACCTGTTTCTGCTTTGCCTCTCTGGCATTTTCAGCAGAGCGGAATGGTATGAGCCCTGGCATGAGTGGTATCGCAGCGGGGACCAAGCACTGCTGCTGGCTCAGGGTCAGGGCAGGTTTCCGAGGGGTCTGGGCAGGCCGTCACCCTGCCAGCTTCTCACCCTTGCTCCAGGAGTGCCGCAGTTTCTCAGCAACATGTACCACTTTTTCCCATAAGGCAAACCCAAATTATTCTTCCCAGCATCAGAAGCAGTGCAAAAAACAGTGATGATATTTTCCTTTAGACTTTTTGACTTTTAACTCCCTGGGGTCGCCTTGGCTGGCAGCCACAGCACAGGGGAGGGCAAGGGCAATGGAGACGATGCTTTGCTAAGTGACACCTGGGAAGGGCCAGCCTCAGCAAAGCCATTTCATGCAACGGGTGCAGCCCTGCAGCGCTCAAGCCTTGGAAGAAAGGATGGCTGTGGATGTGGCCATGGTGACTCTCCACAGTCAGAAATACCCCAGCCACCAGGAGCTGCCTGTGCTCAGCCGCTCCGCCCGCCCTGGGGCTCAGGGGGCCTCGGATCCCCCTCCGGGGATCACACTCCCCGTCAGTCTGCATACTTTAAGGAGACTTTTCTGCCACAGCTTCAAGAGATTAACCTTTTTTAGCACTGATTTCCCAAACAGCCCCGCTTCAATGGCATGAATTATTCAGCAACGCGAGGATAAGCCGAGCTGCAGCAATGCTGGCGTGGCACCCGGCCATCTCCCAGCGTGGGCTGGCTTTTGCTCCTTTGATTTCTTGGGCGGATCAGCAGCAGCTCGGCATCCACCGTGCTGCCGCCATCGGCACATGCCAGGCTCTTTTTTCAGCTGCAGCCCCACTTTCGGCATAAACCAGGCTGCTGGGCCCAGGACACAGCCAAGAAGCCAAGGTGCAGCTTTGGTGGGGCAGAGAGAAGAGCCAAGCCCAGCGAGCCAATAAAGGCTCGGGCCACAACCTACTTGCACAAATGCGTTCAGAAGAAAAATTCTAATTTTCAGAGCAGGAAAGCTGAAACATTTTATCTGGAATCCTCAGCAGAAGGGGAATTCTTGTATGCTGCTGCGGGGGTGGGAAAAGCGCAGGGTCTGACCCCAGCTGCCTGCTGGGCTCCAGGTCTCCTGCTCTCCCACGGACGCCCCTTCTTACCCAAGCCCTTGTACTTGGGTGGTATTTGCAAAAAGAAGAAAAAAAAGAAAAAAAAAAAAAACAAAGAGACAAGTCCCAAAAGTTCTAGCAAGCCCACTGGTGTTAATGCCACACCGTTGCCCCATCCAGCCCAGCCCAGCGAGGTCCCCCTTGGAGACCCCCAGACCTGCTCCATGCCTGGCCCGGGCCCTGCCACCTGTAGTTTTACAGCTGCCTCATGGAAGATAAACCCCCATCTCACACCCCAGAGCCTTTTCACATAAAAAATAGATCATATTTATTGATTAAAGTAAGATACATGATTCAGGTGCAGCACCAGCTCTTCCACTGGGCAGCTACACACGCTGTACGCTGACGATATCCATAGCCACAAGACATGTACATTAATCATTTCTGTATTTACACAGACAATTTCCTTGGTTACAGAGCAGCTTACGATACAGAAGTGTCAAGTTTTCGTGTCCATCGGGTTCTGTGTAGGTCCTCCTGGCTCTGCAGAGCCCCTCACGCCACGTGCCCCACTGGCACGTCTGGCCCCATCTCCGAACACCCCCTGCTCACCCCGATAAAAGTGAAGAACTGCAAAAAAATGTTTAATGCTGCTGTGATCTCCCAGTCTCCTGGGAAATGAGAAATCACTGCTGATTGCTAAGTGAATTGGATGCTACGTGCCCTGCCAGCAAACCCACCAATGCTCAGTGCCGGGCTGGGGACAGGCCCTGTCACACAGCTGTCCCCCAAAACACGGCCAGCCTTCTTGTGGTGTACCAACAGAGCTGGGGGCAAGCATCAGACGTCCCCTGCTACTCACAGCATGCCCTCCTCTGCCGAGGGTGACGTTTCTGCACCCAAACCCAACCCCCAAGGGCCATGCCAGGGTCAGTACACAGCGATGGACGTGAATATTGCACTTTTCCCGTCCGCAGCGTGCCCTAGAGCCCCCTCCCAGACCTGGGTGTTTGCTCTCTACCCCCATGGTGTCCTCCAGATGGAGGATTTGACTTAAAGCTTTGCTCTGCCCATAACCAAGCAACGCCGGAGCATGCCGAAACCTTCACCAGCACAGACTTGGAGGAGACGAGGTGAGTCCCGAGAGACGCAGTGAGCAGGCAAGGGGCGGGAGAGGAGCAGCGACGTCGCACAGACCCACCCCACACCTGGCCGTGGGTCCACATACTGGCATGGGGCACCCAAAGCAGAGCCAGCGAAAGGGACACAGTGCAAGACACTGAAACACCACACGTCGAGGCAGGCTGCAGGGACACCGCTCTGCACAGCCTTCTGCTCCCAGAAGTGGGTCAAACACCGAAAATAATCCCAAGCCTCACTCCTCCTCCATCAAAGATGGGAACGCAGCCCGCCAGTGCTATATTCATGCTCCTTTCCCACCACCGCCAGCAGCCTTTGCCCAGCCCCAAAGAGACACGGCTGCAGCGGGATGCGGGGATAAAGGCTCTCCGAAGGAAGCCACCGCGCTGCCGGCATTTGGGAGATGCTGCATTAGCAGGGAGGAGTTTGCCCCAGACACAGGGTTGCAGAGGGGTGGCTCAGCCAAAAACTTATTGCACCACTAGCAAAAGACATCCCATAGAGGATGCACTGCTCTCTTGTCTTAAAAAAAAGAAATCCAGCAGAAAGGCAAGGAAACTTTAGGGAGGAAGCTGGGCTCACTGAGAGGAAGGAAAGCAGCAGCGTAGCAGGGACCGTCCCCCCCAGGCATGCACCAGCCACAACGCAAAAAGCAACAGGGAGAAGCGCCAGAGAGCTGCATCCTACCAGAGGACAGGAGCTGGGGCGGAGGCAGAGGATGCAGAGGGACTAGGACCAGGAGAGAAAGGGTTAAAAAAAAAATTACAGGTTTTTTGTGTGTGATTTGACATTCAGTATCAGCCCGCAGAGGCAGCCGGAGCGTGCCGGGGCCAGCTCGGGCACTGTAAACAAGGCGATGTATTTTTGCGGGCAGCATGTGGTGACCCCCGGGGACACCCCGTCCCGCACAGGGAGAGGGCTCCCAGCCGAAAGTGACCGGCTCAGACCCTCGTTATGGCAGAGCCCATTTGCTCCCCGCATGCCTCGGTTCTCTAACGCTTCCAAAAGCCACGCGTTATGTATGTGCACTAGACAGGGAAAAAGAAGTGTCACTACTGAAAGCGTGGGCTAGGGTTCAGCAAACCCTCCCAGGCCAGGGAGGTACCATGCCTGGTCCCCAGCTCCAGGCCCTGCTCAGCCCCCGAGGCGGCTGGAAACAGCCGGAGCATGGCAGGAGCCAATGCCCATGTCTGGGGATCCCACCGCGGGAGAGCTGGGGGGTCCTGGGATGCTCTGCCCGCCCTTCCCACAAGGCCAGGGTGAGGAGGCAGCTCCACACTCTCCAACCTGAGCTGAGGTTTCTCTGTTGCTGTAAAAATAAAGTGCTGAGGGGCACAAAAAAAAAACTGGCACAAAAAAGAGCAGTCCCTGTTCCCCACCCTGACTGAAGGGACGGGGGGAAATACGGAAAGGTTGGGAATTAAAAAAATAAAATAAAATCAAAATTTACATCCCCAGGATTCCTCACCTCTCAAAGTGACTATTTACACAGGTGCCACGGGGGCTTTATCACTTGCCCAAAAAGCCCCCGAGGAAGGCACTGCCCCAGCCCCAAGCCGGATCCTGCCTCCCCAGCCGGAGCCCAGCACAGGACCCTGCTGCAGCTGGAGATGGGCAGCTGTGACGGTGGGCAGCCCCATCCTCTTGCAGACCAAACCCACCACGTTTCCCCAGAGGAGAGAGGAGACCCCAGGGGACCAGCAGCGCCCGGTGCCCGTGTGCCCCCAGCACGGCATCCGGAGGGGCTGGCGGGGCAGGGGACCGTCACTGCACCATGGGACTGGTGGGGTTCACAACGGTGGCGGTGGGCGCGGCTAGCTCCACCAGCGCCTCGTACGTCCCCACCACGAAGCCCACGAAGCCAAAGAGGCTGATGGCGATGTCCTTGGCAATGATGAGGGGGTGCATGCCTTCTGCATAGTAGGTGGCGATCTCCAGCAGTGGGGGGAAAATGAGAGCCAGGGCGCTGCTGCTGATGGAGCCCACCAGCGAGATGACGATGTCCAGGCGCGGGATGAGGATGGCCAACACGCCTGGAGAAGGAGCAAACACAATGTCAGTGCTGCCGGCTCCCAGACGGCAGAGACCCTCCTCCCCTGAGTTAAAGCAAGCAAAAACCCACCACCGGGATGCCATCTGCTTGAATCATACCTCTGCCCTTTTCCCTGACACAAGAGCTTTGAAGACTTGGCTGCATGTTTTCCAGCAACTCCTCCCCAACAAGCAATTAAGCCATTGCATTGAATTAACGAAGTGCAGCACACAGACCAAACCCTTTTTGTTGCCCTGGGCACCGCTGCGGTGAGCTCCAGGGCTGAGCAGGACCAGTGCCCCAGCAAACACATGCCGCTGGCAGAAGAGCGGCTGCCGGCACCCTCAGCCCCCTCGTGAGAGCCAGCACTCCCGCTCCGCACACCTGGGGAGCTGAAAAGCCTCAGAAACCCCATAAAAGCAGGAGATGGGAGGAAAAAGCCATCTCCCCCCACCCCAAATAAACCCGTGTGGTTTGCATGCGTTTAGAGCTGCTCCAGCAGCAGAGCGCCCACGGCGCAGCCCGGGGGAGAACATTTGTTAGGTAAAAACTGCAGCCAAGGAAAATCCCCCTGGGAGACTTCTGACAGCTCGCACTTAGCGGTGCAAACTCCGGCATATTCCTGCTCCCCCTCCTCCTGCTCGGGGCCAGGGGAGGATGGAGGGATGGTGCCTTCTCCTTCCAACCAGCCCACAGCCACCACCACCTCTGGGCTCCTCTTGGGGCACCACAGTGTTGGCATTTGGGGAGCAAATTTAAAATAAAGGATGAGGAAGGTCCCGCTTTGCAGCTGGGAGCAGTGCCCCTGGGCACACTCACGCATTGAGTGAGCTCCCCATCCACGGCAGCCTCGGCACTCGAGAGCATCGCTGCTGCTTTTTGGTCAAAGAAAGCCTGAGGAAAAGGCAACCAGAGCTTTGCACAAGAGAAGAACATTCTCTGCAAGCAAAGCAGACTTCAGCACTTAATCAAAGTGACCAAGAGAAATAAATTGGCTTATTGCTTTGAAAGCTCTGCTTAGAAATAGGAGACACCTAGAACCGCGGCAGCTACAGCCTCGGTGGAGAAGGGGCATCTCAGGGCTCCTTACCGGAGGGATTTGTTCGCTCCCTGGCAATCGGCTGCAGGCAAGAGAGGCTGTTGGAGCCTCCCTGAGCCAAAGATCGCCCACAGCACCGCAGGAGATGGAAGGCTCAGGAGATAGACAGCAGCCAGAGACACAAACAGGAGACGCTCCGCACGTCACTACCACTCCAGCCCTGCTGTCAGCTGGATAAGCCTAGAGATGAACTGTCCCCCTACCACAGGGCACAGCAGCAAAGGTCCCCGCTGAGCTGACCTGGAGGAAGCTTAACCTGGGGCTCAGCCCTGCACACAGCCAAAGATGTGCTCTGCCAGGTCTCTGCTGTGAGCAGCCTCCCTCGCCCGGCAGCCCATGGGGAGAGCAGAGCTGCCGTCCTCTAACAGCATCCTCAGCCCACCCCACACCACTCTTTGGACTCAGAGTAAACAAAATTATTAACCCCCTCTAAAACAAGCAGAACTGAAGCACCAGCTGCAGTCCTCAGCCTCCCAGGGGCAACGGTCGTGCTTTCCGCAGGTATTAATTCAAAGGGTGTTTAAGCATGCTGGTTTTGAAGTCTAAGCTTAAAAGACACCCATACACCAAATTGCATCCTCTCGTTGGAAGCCAAAGCCATGATGCGGGCTTGTTCTGCGGCCACACAATCATCCGATGAATATTCATGCAACCCCCCTAATTGCTTTTATCCTCGCCAACAGCCACAGCGATCTCTTACATGCAAAGGTAAGGGGAGGAGGTACAAAGGAACCAGCATCCTTCCACCAACACCTCCGCTGCCTCCCTACCCCCAAACGGGAGGGTACAGCCACTGTCAGTGCCTAAAGCCATCCCATGACTCCAAGCCTTCGGTCCCCTGGCCAGGCACACCCCAATGCCCCCCCGGGAGAGGCTCCCATCCCGCAGGCAGGCTCCGAGCCCAACCACAGCACCAGGGTGGCTGGAGCACACACGGTCCAGCACGGCAGGATTTCATCCCTGCACCGTCCCTTCAGCTGCAGGCGTCGAGGCAGAGCGCACTTCAGGAACACAGCACGGAGGAGATAAGGCTTTGCCCACCTCTGTTAATGCAGTGCTTCTTGCCCATCAGTAGCGAGAGCCCAGAAACCAGCAGCACCCTGCTCTCAGCCACTTCCACCGCCCTCAAGTTAGCACCATGCTCCTCTCAAACCCAAATCAAAGCCAGCTGGGACACGGGGCCAGCTTCCTGATGCTCAAGTCTGGTGCATCAGCAGCGTCAAGCCATGGAGAAAAGCTCTTTTTCAGCAGATGATGCCTGGGAGCTCAGTCAAGCGTCTCAGCTGTGCTGACAACAGCAAGAATTTAGCCTTCAGGAATCAAGCCAGCCAAAATCAGATACTCCTGCACCTGATTTGCTCCACACTTTTCCCAAAGGTCCACCAGGCTTGAGCCCGGCAGCCTGTTCCACCAGAGCCTCACTGCAGGCACCAAACACTGTCAAGGGAAAGGGACCATTTGGGGCTGATCCAGCCAGACCTGCCCTGTGGCCACAGGCACGTTGGGGCTTTGGTTATGGGTCGTGTGCTATTTTCAGTCGTCTTCTGCTGTGCTACACACTGCAATAAACGTGTGCGTGTACAGCAACACCCCTTCCCTCGTGGTCAGCGACCCCTTTGCAGCCGTGCCCCCATCACGCAGGCACGAGGAGCCTGGCTGCACACTGCCTATGGAAAACAGCCTCCAGTCGGGGCTGCCCTGGCACGGGACCAGGGGCTGGGAGTGTTTCATACAAAGCTTGATGGGACTCGATGGCCCTCAAAAGTGCCTTCAGGGGATCCCAGGCCCAAGGCTCCACGGGGATCTGCCACCTCCAAATGGTGTGGGAAGTTTACTACTCCTCCGCAGAGACCAGTCCCGTACAGAGGGGGCAGAGGACCATTGCTGCTGCTCCTTGGAGGCTACCTTGGCCCACTGGCTTGCATCAGCAAGGTCCAAGAGACTCCCTGCTTTAGCCCTGTGAGGGCCTTAGCAGCAGGGCCAGAGGCAGCAAGGCAAGGGGCAAAGAGGCTCTCAGCACCACCAGCCCATGGTGGGACAGAGGTGCCACATCCTCGTAGGGGAACGAGGACAGGCTGCTTTCTACTCACATGTCACGCCAACCAGGGCCACCCTGAGGAGGAGGTTGACCAGCCAGCCCCAGCGCTCCGACACCCGGGCGACAAGGGGAGGGATGATGATCTCAGCGGGCACGTAGAACTGCACGGCGTACGTGAAGAAAATCCCGAAGGAGAAGAGCAGCTTGACGGCTTGGTACAGCCTACAGACAAGAAGGAGGAGACCCAGTGAGGCACGCTCTTGCTCCAGCCCCCACAGCATCAACGGCAGAAAGCAGAAGGGGAGCGCTCTGCCAAGAAGGGCTTCTGTGTCCCAGTGGTCTCCCCTCCTGAACACTCTCCTGGAAAATTAGGGGTGATGCATTCAATCCACAGAGACCTTTCTTGGGCAAGAGATAGAAGGATACAGCGCAACCTCCAAGCCATGGCAACGTATGCCCCTACACCTAATCAGAGGTTTTAGTCCTGGCTTTGCGTAAGGAATCATCAGGCCAGGAGTTGGGCCAGCAGCCTCTCAAGTGCTGCTTCCCCTTGGGAAAACTCGTGGGCACAGATATTGAGAGCTATTTGGGAAAAAAAAAAACAAACCAAAAACAACAAACCACTGTCCTGCTCCTAACTCATTTGAAGGCACAAGGAAAGCTGATGTGTCCTTGGCCAAGGGACGAGGAGTCTAACTTGTTCCCCGACAAGTTAAGGCACCTACCTACATTTCTAGATGCTCACGTGTGCAGCACAAAGTAATGAGTCCTCCAGGGACCTCACTCCCTACAGAGGGATACAGGCTCCGTACCACCCTCTCCACTTGACCAGGCTGGACTCTGCAAGGTCTGCAGTGACACAGGGTGGCCTTCTCCATGATCACTCCACACAGACAACACCCAAATATCCTATAGCTCTGGTACTGCCAGGAGCCTGCAATCCCCACTTTTGGCCAGTGACCCAGAATGAAGTTCCATCCATCACCCATCCCAGAGGTTCCTCACCCTGACCTTCACTAACAAAATCCAGCCTCTAAGCTGAAGGACGAAAAAAAAGCTCCTTTTCTCCTCTTTGTAACCAGTCGGATTTTATTCTCCATCTTAAAATAGGAGATGAAGAATACCTTTAAAGAGGCTTATCAGCTGCAGCCATGAATATTTCACAGATTTTGATTACTGCTTGGCTTCTGAGCAGGGGGAAGAGGACAGCACCACTGGGATAAATCTGGGCTTACAACGCAAATGCGATGCAAATGCCACCACCTGCAACTCAACCTCCCCCATAAAACAAAAAAGAGCAGCTATTTTTGGAATGCTGCATAATGCATGTTTGGGGGGATGACAATTAAAAGAGCAATTTGGGCTGAGCAGAAGGAAGACAGAGGACAGACAGGCTGCAAACAGCACCTTAGGCTCACCCTGAGTCAGATCTCACCACGTCCCAGATCCTACAACGATGCAGCAGTGGGGCAAGCGTGGCTGTGGGAGAGAGCCTGTTGCAGGTGGCCAAAAAGCTACCTCCCAGCCTCATCTCTGTTCTGAGCTCCCTGACACGGGAACAAACCTCTCTAAAAGAGAAGTGATATCTAGTTACATCACATATGGTCCTACCCGTTCCCCAACTCAAGACATGCTGAGCAAGCAGGAAACATGAGTCCTGGCCATACCACTTGGGTAAATATGAAGTAGATCCAAGCTGAGGAAGGTATCTGGCTCCTCCTGCCTTCTTATACCCCTTTACCTTCTTTGGTAAGTGTCCCAAAGTGTGCCAGTGTCCCTCTGTATGTTGGCTCTCAGCACCCAGCTGCCACAACAACAGTCTCAAACCAAAGAATTCCAAGGATTCACATGCAAGACTACTTTGAACACCAGTGCAGAATCTGGTGGAGTCAAATACTTCCCACAATAGCGGAGGATGGAGTTGGGGATCACCTAAGCGAATGGGATGTTATGCAAGTCCATGGGACCAGATCAGATGTATTCGAGGTTGTGGGCAACATCAGCCTGAAGCCACTTGATCATCTTTAAAAGAGCAGGGTGATCAGGGAGAAGTCCCACAGCCTGGGAAGAAGAATCATATCCACCTTCAAGAAGGATGAGGGAAGCTACAGGCTAATCAGCTTCACCTCGATCCCCAGGAAAGTATGGGCTAAGTCCTCCTGGCATCCATTTCCAGGCACATATTGGACAGGGTGAACAGCCAGCGGGGATTTGCCAAGGGGCAATCATGGAAATACCCTCATCAGTGACCTGGATGAGCTCTCAGCGACCCAGAGCACGCTCTCAGCAAGTTCCCAACAAGACCGAATTGGAGGGAATGGCCAAACACCTTGGAATAGAACCTAAATGTGGTGGCATGGGCAATGTTCAAATGCAAACACAAAATCCCGCACATGTGAAGGGCTGGGGCTCGGCTTCCCATCTGTCCAGGAGAACAGGACCTGGAGGTCTCAATGGGCAGCAAACTGAACATGAGCCAGCAGCAGGACCTTATAGTGATTAAGGTCAATCACATACTGGGCTGTGTTAGCAAAAGCGTAGCCAGCAGGTTAAGGGTAGGGATTGCTCCCCTGTTTGGGGCTTGTGAAGCTGCATTTTGAGTATTGCGTCCAGTCTTGGGACTCCCAGGACAGACATTAACCTACCAAAGCAAGTTGAGTGGAGGCTACTAGGATAGTTGGGGCTGGAGCATATGACAAACGAGGAGAGGCTGCGAGACCTGGGCTCGTTCAGCATGAAGAGAAGGTTAAGGGGGATGTTATTACTGTCTTCAGCTACCTAACAGGAGGGCATGGAGAAGACAGAGACAGGCTCTTCTCGGAGTTGCACAGCAAAGAACCAGGGGCAATGGGACAGAGCTGCATCCCAAAAGAGTAGTTAAGCACCAGAACAAGGGCCTGGAGAGGTGGGGAACCTTCCTCCTTACTGATATTCAAAATTTAAGTTGGTCCTGCTTTGAGCAGGTGAGTGGACCCAATGATCTCATGATGCCCTCTCCAATCTAAATTATCCTGTGATTCCATAGGAAAACTAAAGACAAAGCTATCACAGAGTCCAGAGTGCACCCACTCAGCCACACGTGACTTGAGTGCACAGTAGCCTTGAGCCACCTACCCCAAGGCCTGCATATCTTATCGTTGTATTTTCAGATAAGTGATGCTGTAAAGCCATAAAGCGCCCCAGGGCAATCCATGACTAAGAGATGTTACTAAAAAAGGTACAGAAGAAGGTTGGGTACCAATCCTGTACAGGTCAGGAACCAGGACAACAATCTCAAAGGGCATTTTAAATATCAAGAACAGGAAGAGCTCAAGCACTGGCCTTGACCCATAGGAGACATGGGTCCACACAGGGCCCTGGAGAGGCACTGCTCCGCCAACCACAGCAACCACCTGCTCAACCCAGAGACCCACACCAGGCCATCCCAACAAGCTGCAAGAAATGGCATACCCTCCTTTGACCGTAAGCTCTGTCATTACCTACCTGCAACTGGCCATACGCAATCAAACATCTTCCCCCTCACTACAGCATTTCTTCACTCTTCAGACGGTGGGGTGAAGCAATGCTTCCGAGGACACGAGGAGGGATTTCTGCACAGCAGTGCGGTATTTCGGAGGCCGTGGTTAGACCTGGGCACTGGGAACCGACACGCTCCTCATTTGAGGAAGCTGCGGTTATACAGAAATGAGGCTGGAAAGTCCTTAGTCATCCTGTAACTCAACGATTCCCGACACGTTCATCGAATCTGTTCTAGAGACCGCCGGGCGATGGCTACAGCCAAGGAAGGATACAGCACCTCTGCCACAGTCCTCGCCTTGTCTCCCACACTGCAGGCAAACCCCACGACTCCTCACCCACAGCCCTTATGACCAGCTTTTGCAGCCCAATGCCTTTTACTGCTGGAGAGAAAACCTGCAGGCAAAGCAGGATGGGCAAAACACTCATTTCAAGAGCAAGTCTTCACCCATCACCTACAGTTTAATGCATGGGAATACAGTAGTCGAGGCTTTAGCCCAAGTATCCCAGCCCTTACTTTAGATAACCCATTTCCAAGTCCAATATTTACAGCCTCCATCAAATGTTCTGCCAGGAAGCAACATGCACAAACACCAAAGCGTTTTGCTTGCTGAGTCAAACCACCGCAGCACACCTTCCCCAGAGGCAGCCTGCGGGAGCCCTGTGCACACCCAGGCTTCCCCAGGCGCTGCTTCCAAAGGGCTATTCTCTTCTCCCTATCTGAAAAACCCTACAGTTTTTTTCAGAAAAGTACTTTGACAGAAAGTGTGGATACTCCTAGAAATGTGAATTTGAAATAGGATCTTTCTGTAGCCTAGTGAGTCACAGAAATCCCATTACCTTCTTCTAAGGGAACGTTATCCTTTAGAGCAAACAAAGCTGAGATTTCCTACAGAAGCCCCTGGGCAGCATTACAGGTCAGCGGATGTTACGGGCTGTGGCGTGACCTGGTGCCCTGCAGAGCCCAAGACCTGGATCTGACCTGCTTTCCACCTTCAGGAGTAGCAGCAGCATTTCATCCCCTCCACACCTCACTTTAGCTTGCTGAGCTGATGGGATTCACACCTACTGTGCTTGGCACGGTGGGATTCAAACCTCCCTGCAACAGAAGCACATTTTTCCACCAGTCCCATCCTTCCTCACTGAGACCAGAGACCTGGCAGGGCTCCCAGCCCCTGCAGGGGACAAGGCAAGGCTCTCGCCAGGAGCAGGACCTTCTGCCACACCGACACCAACACCCAGCAGTTCAGTCACTACACAGATCCAGCATGAATGAAAGTCCATGCACTCAAGTTGAAAGAAACCCACTTAGCAATAATTAAAGTAAAAACAGGCTCTTTTTTAAATCCTTGCTTTCTCCAGAGCCCCGGCTGTGCAGCACTAGAAGATCAGCGTGTGAAAACCCACCACTTACTCAAAATTTAAGTCTTGCCCAAATCCACTTCATCAGTGGGGAAGAGGCAGCAAGTCACGCTGCACAGTGTTGGGCAGCTGCTAAAAGCCAAGAGGATGGGCTGGGGAAGGGGACAGGCACCCCCAGCTCCAATTCTCACTCTGGTCTCTTGCAGGATTTCAAGCCAGCAGAGACATCAAAGAGAAACTGTTGAACTTCAGAGTGCTTCTAGGCAAACCCAGAGAAATTGTGTTGCTGCAGGACGGCTTTCCAAGAAGCCTCATGGCATCAAAGCCAGCCCTCGGCCCCAGCTCCACACCAGGGCACAGAAGATGCTGCCGTGCAGTTGATACTTCTGCTAGAGTAGAGCTTCTCTCCAGCTCACCTGTCAGCACCACGTCCTGCCACACAGACATCCCAAAGCAGCGTGTCGTCAGAAGCAAGAGATGGGTTTTTTCAGGACTTTGTCAAATAACCCCAAGCAGAGCAAGTTGGAAAAGGCATTTGTTCTCAATATTTGTATGCTCCATACTGCTTGTCCCAAAGGCAGGAGAAACTGCTTGCATTTCTCCTCCGGGATGAATACAGAGCCGTGACACTGAGCAACCACTCACCCCCAGGGACAGACCTGCACGCAGCCCAGCCAGCTGCTGCAACAGCCACCAGCCCCAGCAAAAGGAGAAATAACACCTTCAAGTAAGCAGGTACAGGGTCAGGCCACGTGTATTTCCGCAGGGCTCCAGCCAGCGACCGGAGCCTCCCAAGAGGCCTCGCCGGATCCCAGAGGAGGACAGACAGGTTTAGGGAGCTGCAGAGCTCAGCCCCCATGGGAAGGAAGGAGTATCCTCACGGCACCAGTGCTCGCAGGCAAAGTGCTGGCTCGAGACGAGCCGCATCCAGGCACAACACGGAGCCCAGGAGTGGGAGTTTGAGCTCCGGGGCTGCAAACAAGGAACGCAGCCCACACACGGAGACCGCCACATCTCACCCCCTCTGAGAGATCCCAGCTTCGGGTTTAGTTTTCCATGTGCTTCATTTGGGGAAGAGAAGCAGCTTTTGCACTGTTCAACGACCTTCTGATACAGCCGCATGAGGGTTGTGTTCAACCAGCCAGAGCACTGCTTAGCCCCCCAAAAGACACCGCAAGGCTCCAAGAAAAAGGCAGGAGCTGCACCTACCTAGGCAGGAACCACTAGGGACCCCAAGAGCTGCAGAGCCAAGACCAAGCTCTGACACTGCAGCAATGAGCCTCACCACCCCGTACATGAGACAACCCTTAACAAGTTCCTTTGGACAGTTTGGCTACAGCACGGTTGATCCTTCCCCAAGCCCACCCAGATTAGTTCTCCTAAGAATCGACATCCCCCACTGCCCCCTCTCCTGCCTCCCTGGCCGGGACCCTCCTCCCTCGTCCCCAGCCCCTCCGCTCCCCACGGGGACTCACCAGCAGTTGGGCAGGTTGAGTGTTATGCTGGCCTGAATGTCCGCCCCAAAGCGCAGGTACCCCAGGACGCTAAGGCTGATGTACAAGATGGTGACAATGGTCATCCCCACGTAGAGGATGACTGGGAACTGCCGGGGGTTCTTCATCTTGTTTTCCAGAGGCAGCACCTGGCAGAGGAGGAGGAGGATGACGACAGAGCAGCAGGTAGCCCCCCTTCCTCTATACGTCTCAGCCCCAGAAAGCAGGAGGGGCAGTCCCATGGCCAAGCACAGCCCCCCATGCCAGGGGACAGGATGGTCACACATGGAGCCCGGAGAACCCAGCTGAAAAAGCTGCTGTACGGGAGATCTGATTTCTGTGCTCCCATTCGAGACCTTCACGCTTGGCATGGCAAGTCCCCAGCAGGGTCACTCATGCCCTTGCCTTAAGGAAGGGACCTGCTCCCTCCCCTTGGCAGGGGCTGTGCCATTGGTGCGATGCCATCCGCCCCGTACCTTGGTTGCATTACACTCTGCACCCCAAAGCAGCACAGCCGTGCCCGCTGGGACAGGCTCATCACGATACATTGTCTTATTTTCCCCAGCAGACCCTGGAAAGACCAAGACACTTTCTTGTCTCCTATCAAGTTTGTCCAGACAGATTTCAACCAGGCAGGACAATAAAAAAAAAGGAAGGACAGAACCAATTCCCTCACCTCTATACTACTAACACTTGCTTTCAAATATAGGACTTCAGCAAACATTTTTATAGCT
>NW_009203551.1:4337-7418 GCF_000690835.1 Fulmarus glacialis | reverse complement strand
GACACAGTGGCAGGGCTGGTGAGGAGGCAGGACCAGAAAAGCTTTTACTTGCTTCTCCACCTCCAAGTCATGCGAGGAAGAGAGCATTTGTGCCTCACTGCCAGCAAGAGCCCTCTGCCCTGGGCAGAGCATTTGATAAACACTCCTCCTGTAATGGATTTGGCCCTCTCCAGCCCTGCGTTTACACAGCCAGCTTCTATTAAGAGATGAAAACATTTTTTCCTCCTTTGAAGGGAGCTCCCGGAAACAACCCACAACATCTTAGTGAGCCATTAAGCTCTCCACCCACCCACCCAGCTTTTTTCACAGACACAGCCAGTCTATTTACAGCATCCCGTGTGAGAGGCACGTGCAAATCCAGCCCCAAATCCAGCTGGGGCCACGTGGCTGCCGAAGGGAGACCACATTTTTTTGTGTCACATTTTTTGGCCTCCCACTTAGGCAGCTTCAGGATCCAGCCTGGTAACAAGAGTCAGGACGATTCCTCGTCCACAGGTCAGCCAGCAGAGCCAAAGACAGCTGCCAGTGCGATTCCCAGCAGAACCCAATCTACTGCCTGATACAGCCACCTTCAAAGCAGCAACCAACCTCCTGAGGTTTGGAGCATGTGCTCCTGCAGCCTCAGATGGAAGCAACAGCGTTTGACCCAGGAGATAGCCTGGAGGCTAAAGCTAACAGCATCATACAGAATTTGGGCTACCGTCAGAGAAGTTCATCTGCAAATACAGCTGCAATGCAGAGCAGGTGCTGCGGCAAGCCCGAGCACGGGCTGAGCCTCCCGTGCAGGCAGCCCCGCTGCCACACGCCGAGACTTACCACCCCGATGCCTTCGAAAGCAAAGATCGCAGTGCCAAAAAACAGAGGGTAGGTCTTCCAGGCTGCTGCTAGAGGCAGGCGACTGGGATCAGGAATGTCCTGGGAAAAAGCCCACACAGAGTTCAGACGTGAGGAGGATGGGGAGGACCTGGCCCACTCCCACCGCCCCCTGTCACAGCCCCACACTGCAGGGAAAGCCCTGCAGAGCAGAGGGTAACCGCTGTGCCCAAGGGAGCGAGCAGCACCCCACGGCATGCGAACACCTCACTGTCGAGCTCCCTCCACCTGCCAAAACACGGGACATCACAGAAATGACAGAGGGGAGGTGTGCGCACGTACCCTGACGATGTACTGGTAGATCACGATGAGGCTGCCAAGCATAGCCACATTGGCCAGCATGGAGAAGACAGACAGGACCTTGAGATTCTGGATGAACGTGAGCAGCACCACAAAAGGCAGGAGGGAAAGCATGTATAGCCGCGAGTCCATGGTGGGAGTCATGGCCACCGTCCTGTTCAAGCTGCAGTCATTGGTGGTCCCGTTTGCTGTAGATATGACCTGGGGAAGCACAGGAAGGCTTGATGAACCCAGTCATGCAGGTCTGACAGCCATGGATCTCGGCAGCCCATCCCAGGTGGATCAGACTACTACCCCATCAGCTCACTTTCATACACAGCTAGTTGATTAAAATCAAAGCAACACAGGTTTTCAGGTAGTTTCAAAGCAAATCCCTGTTACCTTGCTAGCAGCAGAGGTGGGACTAGCTACAGCATCTGAGCTGAGACAGCAAAACCTGCCCAAGCCCAGGCTCGCTGAGCACGTGAACCCAGCAGCCAAGCACACCGAGGGCAGAGGTTGGTTTGTGCTGCCCACGTGGCCAGTTGAGAAGAGAGGAAAGAAGCATTAAGTGCTATTTCCTCAGAGATCCTTTTCTTCTTGCTGCACCACGTTGCACTCAACATCACGCATCCCTCCAGCGACTCGGCACCCTGTTCCCATGCAAGGACATCTGGAACCTACTGCTGGCCTCCAACTTTGCTTTCTTCATGGGAAATCATCCTTTCCTTGGGTACTTTCATCCCAAAGGCACTCCAGACCTCGTGCTCACCTCTAGAGATAGTTCTGCTCGAGGAACTGGGTGGCTGAGCCATCCCTCCCAAGAGCATGGGCATGCTGTGGATCACCGATATAACCACGACCAAGCTGGTTTGGGTACCAGATGCCATGTGGCCACTGCAGCAAAGGGCTGCCTGCAAACTAATTTAACCTGCTCCAGAGCAAGTCCTGCCCCAGAGGAGAAGCT
The DNA here is from genome assembly GCF_000690835.1 of Fulmarus glacialis. NCBI lineage: Eukaryota > Metazoa > Chordata > Aves > Procellariiformes > Procellariidae > Fulmarus > Fulmarus glacialis. The sequence continues at coordinate 5,299 of NW_009203551.1, read as the reverse complement.
AAAGAGCTTCTGTGCAAATCAGCATCCTCCATAGGATGCGCAGAGCCACGCACCCGTGGGGCAGTGCTCCTCCGAGCCCCGGCCTGCCCTGCCTCTCTGCAGCTTGCTCCAAAGCCATTTTCCAAACCAAAGCTCTGCCCAGCACAGCAGCACCTCGCCCAAGGTACCACCTGCACCATCACTCGCCATCTAACACGCTATTCCCCACTGCAAAAAGAAACAAGCAACACTCCCCTCTCCCCACCCAAAAAATTCCAAAACTGAAGCCAAGGGGTTTCCCAGCTGTGGCCTGAAATGGATTTGCAGGTTTTTGCAAATTTGCCTTGTGGCTTGAGCCAGCCTTCAGTCTCCACTGCAAGGGGCTGAGCAGAAAGAAGCCCACCTTGAAACGGCAGCAAGGGGTCATTTGCAGGGAGCAGGGGGCCAGCAGCAGCCCGGCCCCGTGCATGCACCCTGCTCGCTCCTGCTCTCAGGGCTGTTGGCACCAGATCACTGGCGTTCACCCATTTACTCCTCCCAGCCATCCCACAGGGCAGCACAAAGGGAGTCTCCTCAGCTGCTGCTCCCGGCGCAGAGGCAGAGCCCGTCCATCCTCTGCCACCCACTGGCAGAGCCCCCTCGCTCCCCTGGGAACCACCTCCGAAGCTGATGGGCATCAGGGAAGGGCTGGCGAAGGGCATGGCCGCAGTGGTAGCAACTGGACCACCACTGCAAGAGCGGAGCTGGAGCACATCGCTCCCCTGGGAACCACCTCCGAAGCTGACGGGCATCAGGGAAGGGCTGGCAAAGGGCATGGCCGCGGTGGTAGCAGCTGGACCACCACTGCAAGAGCGGAGCCGGAGCACACGGGGGAACAACGCTGAGCGGTGCCTGCGAGGCATCGAGCTGGTGGAGGCTGGGAACAGGGACTCATTATTCCCAGTTTCTTACAGCGCGGGAGCCAGCCAAGCGGTTAAGGGTTT
>NW_009203551.1:0-4307 GCF_000690835.1 Fulmarus glacialis | reverse complement strand
TTCCCTAAAGATGTAATTAAGCTCCAGAGCCACGGGATGAGGCAAGAAACTGGAATGCAAACAAGTCCAAGAAAGGGAGAAGAGAGGTTCACGGCAGGTGCCGTACCCATACATTACCATCTACACAGAGTATCAATAAACCAATTAACTGAGGTGGGCAGGACATCAAAGGCACAGTCCCTCTGCTGTCACCGCTCTCCTGCCTTCCCTCACTAGGAATGGCCCCCGCTTCCCCTGGGCGACGGATGGCTCCAGCACCTCTGCCCATAGAGCGAACTCGCAGGGACTCTCAGACAAACCTGCCCTGTTTGAACGGGAAAACTGATCCTCCAAAATACCCAGGCAGAGGAGCAGTACCTTCCTGAGCAGCATCAGCTACGGAAAGCAGACCTTTGGTGGAGAACAGGGCCGTGACACAGGAGTTAAGAACAACCCAAGCGCCTCCACACCCCTCTTGCCTTCCCCTTGCTCACGAAGGAGGGAATAAGTCTAACCTGTTTCAGATTATCAGCTAGAAAGACGAAGTACACGCAGCAAAAACCCAACTGAGTGATGATCAGGAAAAGTCCCACTACACGCCTAGAAAAGAAAAAAGACTGTTTGTTAGCCAGGCCATACAGAAATAAGAGCCCCCTTGGGTTGCTTGGGGCTGCACTTGAACACTGCAGCGATGCTGCTCTCCCCAGGTCAGAGCACGCCCAGGTCACTTCTCCTCAATGCTCAGGGAAGAGGATCGTATCTCCATCTAACCTCGCAGACCTCAGGCTCTCCGATCACCCCCTCCCATCCCCTCCATAGGGTCACGACCACCCTCAGGAGGAAAGTCACCCCCCTTGGGTTTAGCATCTCCAGTCTGTTGCTGAATTGTCACAGCTGGAGACAATGCTCCCCGGACACAGGAATAGGCGGATGTTCCCAGCATCTGATATGCGATGTGATCTGTATGCAACATCTGTACAATGTGATGTGGGACATCCACAGGGCTAGTAGCATCCCTGGGAGCAGCCATTAGACATGCTCAGTGTTTAACAAGATGGGCCAGCACTGCAGTACATGTTATTTACCCCTTTGTTATGCTGCGGAGACTTACTTCTCCCACCCCTTTAGCATAAGCCACATCTGGCTGGGGACAGAACTGGGTCAAAGACTTCAGTGTTACCCCCCAGGGGACATCGAGCACTCAGGGCAGGTGAGCCAAATAACATCTTATGTCACTCGTGCTCATCTGCCAACGCAGCTCAGAGACCAGCCGGCTCTTCTGTCCCAGCTACAGCACACGCTGGGCTTAAAGACAGGGGAACTGGTACCTTCCCCAGACGGCATGTGTCCGCAGCCATGTGCTGGGAGTTGACTCCAGCCCATACATCACAGCACCCCCATAGTCCACAAACTGCTTCTGGAACCTGTTTGGAGAAGAGAGAGAGAAGGAACATCACATCAGCTCCATCTGCTGGTTCCCAAGGCAAACAATTACGTTAATGGGAAAACAGTTCCTGTGAAAAAGCCCAGAAGCAGTTCCCGACTGAGGTTTCGACACGGGCAACTTGCTGCTGGGAGACTTCAGAAAAACAACAGGACTTGTTGGGAAGGAAGGAAGCACCGTAGGAGCAGCAGTGCCAACAAGGGGAGTTGCTCCTTACCTGTAGCAGAAGTGATGGGCGCATTTCACCAGGATGCCCATGCAGTGCACAGCCACGACTCCCATTACCAGCAGGCTCAGAGGACCCAACTGCAGGGGAAGAGAGGGGGAAGGCTGCACTCTGATGGCCAAAGACAGAGCTGCACAATGGGTTTTACTTCCAGACAAAACCCCACGGGCTCAGTAAGCCAAAACACCGCAGGAGGCTGAACCTGAGCTCAGGTGCTGCTACTGGGAACCAGCCCCCCAGGACCGAGTAACCCCACAGAGAGCCACGAGCTTGGCAGGAATGATGCAAAAGATGGGGCAGTTTGGGTGTAGCAAAGCAATTCCAGGATTGTTTTTCAAACTATCTTGCATGTCACTATTATACAGGTGACAAAGAGGTCATGGTCTGGACAAAGGAAGTTTTCTTTTTTAATTCTTTTTATTTTTCAATCTGAGCAACAGGAACACTGCATTGCTGGGTGAAGAAACCCAGAGCAGAGCAGCGAGGTGCCCCCACCTCTCACACAGACGGCAGTCGCTGGGACATGATACAGACACAGAGGAGCTGAGCATCAGGACAGAAGCCAGGGAGATGTGACAGTGGCCGGGGGCTGCTGTTTGACCTCCAAGCACGACCTCAGCCCTCAGGCAGCAAAGCTGCATCACATCCACTGATCTCGACACGGCCAGAACTGCGAGGCTGGGCCAGCCCATGTGAAACCCCACAGAGAGAAACATGCCACCATCTCCCATCACCAGCCTTAACCGCTGACTGATGGGGCTCGTTACATGCGTGCTGTGCTCATAGGACCCTCAGGAGGCACGCAGCATGCTCAGCACGGACCAGCAAGCCGCCAAGCACTGAGAAGCATCTTGGCAGGGAGACAAGCCGCAGCGCCCCGAGGCTGCCCTGCCCCGTGGGCAGCAGCAGGGTGAGAGCCACCTTACCAGGATGCCGGCATTCTTCACAGCCAGAGGCAGCCCCAGCAGCCCTGTGCCAATATTCCCCTTCAGGAGGTGGATCAGGGTCTCGTACCACCTGAGGGAGAGAAGATGCAGAGATGACCACCAGCAGATGCCTGCACCCGGATCACGCACAGTCTCAGCCCTCAGCTCATCCTGCTCAGGGTCCAGGCGCCGCTCTGAGCTGCAGTGGCAAATGCACACTGAGGTCCAGATCCTGTCCCCTGAACCCAGCTCAGACCAGTGGGACTGAGGAAGGACTGGAGGCAAAGACTCAACAAACAGATTTTGGGCGAGCATTTGCAGAACCGGCTTCGAGGCAAAACCCAGCACGAGTACAGCTCAGCACCAAGGGGCTGCACAACAAGAAAGTCTCTGAGTTGAAGGGATCGGTCTTGCTCGGGCAGAGACAGCATCCTCTGCCCACCTGGGTGAATAAGGCACGAGGAAGCCCCCAGGGCATGGCTGCAACATGCCCACATATCCTCTGAAGTTGAACATGCTGTTTGCTCACCATCAAACCTAGTTGGAGTGGGGGAATATTGGGAAAAGCATCAAACACTGCCCGCTGCCAGTGAGCCCAGCTTCACCGGAGGGCAGAGAGCCACGCTGGGGCAGCTGCTTGCTTGATGCCAGCACCCCACGGAGGCAGGACCACAGCTCTGCCCTCACCACTCCCAGGACTCCCCATAAAACCACGGCTGCACCATCCTCCAGCAAAGCTGGCAGGCAGCAGGGAGCCACCGTTACCTCCTCCACCCTTCCCGGGTGCTGGGCCAGCCCAGGAGATGGGGAAGCATCACTCACGTTGTCCCATTGGTCTCCCCAAAGCGCTGGTAGGACTCGGGGTGGGTGAAGCCGTTCATGCCACCGGGCGGGCTCCCCTCTGGCGTGACGTCCGTGGAGCTGTAGTCGTTGTAGTCCTCGCTGCGGAGGCGCCGGGTGGACATGGTCCCTGTAGAGGGAGCAGCATTAGGGGTGCCCAGCTCGACACCCCCCTTCTCAGGCTCCTTGGGGTCAGCCATCGTGCAGAGAGATCAGCTTGTACTGCTGGAGCAAGCTATCCTCCAGGGCTTTTATAAAGCAACTCGCTCCCGCCCAAGCAATCACGGAGCTGGCATGTCCTAAGGTCAAAGGTGCACGGCACATTCCCACCAGCTCTTCCTGCAGCCTCGTGCCCCTGTTTCGGGCACACCCAGGCAGGACGGACTTTAAATACCTTTAAATTGTTGTAACCCGGGATTTGAGTTGCATGTTATAGGAATTACTATAGCAGGAACCCCTTGCTGCTAGCCAGGTAAGGAGCAATGTTAAACCCTATTGCAATGTTAAACCCTATTGCAATGTTAAACCCTATAACCTGGCCCAAAGAGAACAGGGGTGGAGATTGTAATGGATAAAATTGTTGTAACCCATGATTTAAGTTGCATGAATGGGCAATTACTATAGCAGGAACCACCTGAACCAACGGAGGACAAGCCTTACAAGAAGCAGTGCAAGTGCAGCAGTGACCCAACTGGAGCTGCCTTTGGTGTCCAGTAACTCCACACAACACACCACCTCTCCTGTCCTCAGTGACCACCATAAAAGATGGAGCCCAAAGTCATGGACTAAATGAACTCAATGGACATTTTGTGGACTTTTGTGGACATTTTATGAACATTGCACAGGGCTGGTCCATAGACTATGGGAATGATATCTGCGTATTATATCAAAG
>NW_009203550.1:20050-33598 GCF_000690835.1 Fulmarus glacialis | reverse complement strand
TTGGTCAAGCAGGACCTGCCTTCCATGATTTTACACACCAAATCTCTTCTTCCTCACTTTCATTCTTTTTTCCTAATAATGACTGACATCTAAGCCCAGGGCAAGCATTAGGCAAGCAGTGCTGGCACAGCCCACGGGAGCATGAACCCTGATGTCCTGCGTTTAATCCCAGGGAAGACACAGGCAGTGGTGCGTTAACGTAATACTTCTAGGAAAATTCTGAGTAAAAGGCTTTTTGCTGTACATGTGTATAAAACAGGTTCTCTCAGGTTTTGCAATGTGAGGGTGGATGCTAAAACTGCCTGAAATTACAGCTTTCTGGAAAACAAGACCGAAGAAAGCTTGAGAGTCAGCAGTCACAGAATATTTCCATTGGAAGCTATTACTGGGATTGGGATCTTTCCTGAAATAAGTCAGGTGAACTGCTGCTCAGACGGATGAACTATGAAATAAATACTCAAGTACCTATGGGCTGCTGTAACGCTGCATGGCTCGCAGCAGGTAATGGTATGGGGGGAACAAAATATGAGTCTAAAAAAAATGCAACTAAAAGCTTGTACTCTGCCAAAGACAAAGTCTTTCCAGCACAAATTTTACAGTATTTTTGGTTCCTACAAGTAGAAATCGGGGTCTGCTGGAAGGCAAAAGACCGCGGCCAGAGAAATTTTGGGTTTCTTACCTTGCAGGAGAACCTCAGGCCACCCAGCTGCACAGTTAATTTAAACCCTTGGGTAGCTGGCCCACACAGCAGGAAAGGTTAACCCAGATTACGAAGGGAAACCTCATTCTGGCATGATTTATAGAAAGGGTACAACTGCCCTGTTACCAAGCAAGGGACACAGATGCCATGGTTTGCTGTTCAAATGGCTTATTGATGTGTAAGGTCATTCATCATACATTGCTTTAGACTCCCAGGCCAATATGTATAAAAGCCTCTCTCACAACAAGCGCAGCCTTTTCGACTCCCATCTGCCCACAGCAGCCCTTCCAACACTGCTAATTACATCCCTGCACATTACTATATTGACTACAACTCGCCTCAAAGCCACGGCTGTAGTGATGTGCCCCAAGGGTGGGTTGTGTTAACAAACAAAAAAGATGCAGGATCTCCGTTTAAGAGCCTGTTTCAAAGCCCAGAAGTTATAAGCTCGACCTCTGGACAACCACACTTCCATTTGGAAGGGAGAGTTGCTCCAGGACTGCCTTATTTGTTTCAATTTGTTTGCTATAATTCAGTTTCTCATGTCTATGTAGCTGCATGCTCGCATTAGCAATGCATGGAAGGACTCAGTTTCTTTTGCAGTCAAAAAAGACAGATAAAAAGTAGGCATGCTGAGAAGACAAGAGAGATCAGCTAGAGAGGGACCCTAAGAGAAGCAAAGCCAGTGGGCTGTGGTGCAGGAGAGGCTGAGATCTCCAGGTCTTCCCAGAAGAGGCACGAGTGGGGGAAGTGGCACTCTGGGGGCAGAGTTTCCTCTCAGATGTTATAAAAAACATGAACAACAATTAAAACAACCTTAAAATAGGAAGGTCTCTTCCTCTTTTTTCCAGAGCACACTTCTGCTCTCCCAAGGCTCTCGCTGACCTAGATAGAGGTAAAGGGACATGTCTGGCGTAATGCACAGGCGAAAGGTATTCTGTTTATTAATCGGGGACATGTATCGTGGCAGCATGTGGCAGCCCAAGCCCTTGGAGCAGCCCGAGGGCTCGGGCTGTAGCTCCCAGCAGCCAGGTGCCCTGGGGCCATGCCAGGAGAGCTGAGGGCAGCAAGCAGAGCCACCCTCACCCGCTCCGGGGAATGCTGAGCAGAGGAGTTAAGCCCCGACATTTTTAGGATATAGGTATTTATTCTGGTCATTAGGCATTTTCATCCCCAGGGGATTTATAAACCTTCTGCTGGAACTGGGGGAGTCAGACAGAGCGGGATGATCAGCGCTTCCTTCCAGAGAGGGCAGGGGAAGCTGAGGTGCAGCCTCACCTCTGAGTGTATCTACTTCACATGTGAGAAACCTCTTCCTTGTGCTCTCCATGTGATTTGGAGGAGGTCTGTGAGCCAAATCCTCCCACAGCGATGTCCTCACTGCTGACACGCATTATTTGCATGAAACGCAGTGATGCCCAGGGAACACGTACCAGAGACATGCAGCGCTGGCCCCACCAGTAGCTACATGCCAAACAGCCTGATTTTAAGTTACTTCATTGGAAGAAACAGGTAATTACAGTTTTAGATCAAGATCTCAATCATCTAATGCTTTTCAGTCATGAACCTCATGCTGAGAGCTGCCTCTCTGGAGCTCTAGCTGTGCATGCTCACTTGCAAGCAGAGAAAATAGATGTGATGTCCTTGTGAGGATTTGAAGAGGGCTTGAGCTGGAGCTGTCACTGTCATGGTTTTAACCTTAGTCACAGGTAAATCAACGGGCAAGGAGGGTTCGTAGGAAGGAAGGGGGGAGAGGGCTACGACATCTGACCAATGCCATGTAGTGATGCACACCCAAACCCTTGTCCCAGCTCCAAACGACGGGCAAAAATACCAAAGGCAATCCTAACTTCAGAGCATTTGGTAGCTATAAGGGTATGATAAGATGGCTGTGATTCATGTGAAAAATAGCAGCTTTTGCCCACCGAGTGCCACACCACTGCTGAAGGCTTTGTAGGCTCACAGCCATGGAGAATTTTAGGGATGGGGCTGGAGAAGGACATGGGTGCAGTGGACTTTCAAAAAACAGCTTAAGGTGCCTGGAAAGGAGACTTGGTGAGTGTTCTTCTTAAAAAAATCTGATTGATTCAACAGTGTTAACATAAATGAAGTAGGGAATAGGAAATTGTGTAATGTCCTTTTGCTTTCCTAAAAAACATTAAAAAGTTATGATGTGACCAAACGACTCAAGCCTACAAAATACTTCAAATTTTATTTTTATACTCATTGTGGCCCTTTGCTAATTTATAGCTGCTGAAATCTTGGCTAAAGCCAATCTTATCATTTACATCTGATACTATAAAAGCAGTAATTTTTAAAAGGTTACCTAGAATCAGTGCGAAGCTTTGATTTCTGTCATTAGCATATTTAAGTCTAGTTTAGGAAAGGTTTCTTTCCTGAAACATGCATTTTGTTAAAAGTTGTTTAGTGCCCATAAACATTCTGCTGATCTTCTCAAAATACATTCTCCTCATAGACCAGAGCTAACCTGTGCATATGAAATGAATTCAGTTTAATGTTGTGTTAAAAGAGTTTGGTCTCTGGAGCAGTTGCTCTTCTTAATAACATGTAATCATATGCCATCTATTTAGTTTTCATTTAACTTGCCCCATACAAGCAATGAATCCAGTTTAATTAAATGTTCTTTTAAACAGCGAAATGACACTGGTTTGTATTTTAAAAAATCTATATGTCACAGGGCACCCTCAAGACACAAAATCCTAGTAAAGAGGATGTAAGACGTACAGCTAATAACACAGACCAAGTTTGACATTTGCAGGGTAATTTAGTGAATCAAGAGCTTCCTTACAGGCTTCATGTGGGAGCGCAGTGGCTGCAGTACCATTTAATAGAAGATGAAGAGCCATGTTTGTAATAATGTTCATAAACAGCTAATCTGAAAATTAGACTAGCATGTGGCAAAGGGATGTTGTGCATCTATAATAAATGATGCGCAGCGGCAGGATGAAGGTTGTCCGCTGATGCTGAAATCCTGGCACAGCCTTCATTGGCAGCCTGGGGTGGCCGGGCAAGGCTCGGTCTCCTGCGCCCCACGAGTCCCCAGCTGCATGCTGCGGGACAAGGAGCGGAAAAACGCACCTTAACGCTAAGGGATGGTAACAGGGTGTAGGAAACGGATACTGCAGGTGTCCCTAACAGAGCTTAAAATGGCCCCGAGGTCCTGATGACCAGGGGAATCGCTTTAAGTTCAACAAGTGCTTACTGATTATCCCAATAATGGGTGAGGACAGGCATTGACCAAGCAGCCCCTTTTAGTGTTACTTTTCCCTAACAATTTAAACCTGGTCTAACCCTGGCCAGTAAGTAGTTTAACTCTTCTGTTTTCAAGAGCAGCATAAGGTAGAAGAGGAAAATGAGGCAGAAACGAGTGGTAAATGTTCATTTTTCTCCTTTAGAAGAATCAGGTCCTTTAATAAAGTAAGTATTAGGGCAATGAAGAAATAAACACTGAAAGCGTCTCCCTCATTACTAAAATGAAAGTGCTTGCTAATATATGCAGTGCACCTGGAAATGCCCATTCAAGTAATTACAAAAGGGAAAAACACCGGGGAAACAGGCAAGCATGAAGACAATAGCCATTAGAAACAATATTAAATTAAGCACGCCTTTTGAGATCTACAAATTCACTCATTAAATTGTGCATTACAAACCCTGCCTTGACTTCACTTAGCTGGAGTCCTGGAGCAAACCTGCAAAATTTGAAAACAGCCTCTTGATTTGTATTGAGCTGCAGTCAGGGCTGTTCCTAACTTTGTTTAGTCCTGGGATTTTTAAAAGATGCAAAAGTAACCTTTTTTTTTTTGCAGATTCCAGCTAGCAGAAGGCATCACACTCCCCCAGTCTGAGTAAAACAAGGGCAGAAAAAAGGCACTTCATGCCATGCAGCATTAAGCTTGGCAAATGGCATAAAGCCCATCAAAATCAGCAGGCACCTTCTCATCGACCAAACAGCCCTTGAGTGTGGCCACCATCCGGCTGTGTTAGCCCCTGCGTCCACCCAGGGCGAGGAGCCCCGTGTTTCCCCAGGGAGCCCCTTCCCACTCAGCTTCCTACCCTGTATTTTGGCTAAGGTGCCTTTTGCTATGGCGCAGAGCCTGTAAGCAGGGGGATTCCCCCTGTGATTCCTGCCCCTCGGATATTCCCAGACCAGGGACAGCTCATGGGGCAGCAACCATGAGCCGTGGTTCAGAGTTCGCTCTGTTAAGGTGCTCACAACCATATGGATGTTTGTGTGTCTGTGCAAAGAAAGGGTGGAATACAGACCAAGATATGACCTTAGTGGTGAAAAAACTGTATCCTCTTACAGAGACATGAGAAATGAGTGAGGACAGGGTTATTAATACGTTTTTTTGGAGTGCAGGGTTGTTTATAACCATTTTCCTATCATTGATGAGATTTCCAGGGCTAATGGAAACTCTCCCACTCTCTCATGTTCTTTGAGAGATCTCCTAAAATTGATTGTGGAAGCCAGCGACCACTTCCAATTGATTTTGTGTCATTAAACATTAAAAATCACGCACAGCTTCCATAGACTTCTTTCTGCTGGGAAGTGGGCTATCACCCACCAGAGATCCCAGGTTGCTGCTAAAACCATGGATTGGCTGGGAGGGGGTTAAAATTGTTAGAAAACTCTTCTAGCTAAGATTTCTTTGTAACAACACACACACATAACCTGTGCTCCTTCCTCTTCCAAAACCTGGGAGATAGGCAGCTTTATTTAATTTTTCAGCTTTGTTTAGTGGGAAGAGAAGAGCTGAATGGACATCATTCACTTCTGCTTCTATCCACTCGGTCCCTCTCTGCTTTTCTCTAGGCAATGAGGTGGTCCTGCTTTGTTTGCTCTTAGGGAGCCTCCTAATATCCTTCCTCCTCTCATTCCCTCAAGGATTTCCAGTGAGCCAGAAGAAAATAGGACCTTTGAGAAGTCTTTGCTCCCAGGAAAGCAGAAGGTGAGGGCTCCTTCCCTGTTTCTCAGTTCATTCACTCCGTATGAACAATCTGGAGCCAATCTGCATGGTGCAGATGGAAATTCTCATTTTAGCTGTTGACAGGCAGTGGGGAAGCAGCGAGCTCCTATGTCGTTGCAGACTGCAGGGCTCATACCTGATGCTGATCACAGTGAGGGCTCTCCGGAGACCTATTTTGGGAATACATATATGTAAATGAGGCCTTTCCAAAAACCCAGAGAGGTCTGTGAGAAGTGAATTCAGGATGACTCCATCCCTGTCATACCTAAACAACAGATCTCTGTGGTCTGAAGCTGTCAGGAGACCAGGAGAAAACTGGAGTCACACAGTTCCTTTCCCTTCATAAATCCATCGAGGGCCCCTTAGACCCCTCACACCCCTTTGTGAGTCACATTTCCATTAGCTGTACCAAAAAACTAGAGCACTGATGGGCTGCTGAGGGGATAACGGCTAGATGACAAATGGTAGGACCAGCCACTTGAACGGTGAAGAGTGTCAGCGGTTTTGCTCAGATGTCCTGGATACAAATAGAAAACCACTCTGATTGAGGGACAGAGCCTCCTGCTCCTGCAGGGAGCACATTCAAGAGGACAGCTTTCGTGCACCATTTCAGACTTTGCAATTAAGGCCGGAATAGTCCATAAAGAGACACGTAACATATTAAACACCTTCTGTGTCTTAGGAAGCGCAAAGTAGATGTTGCAAATGGAGACTTATATGGTCCAGTTGCCATATGGTCACTCTGCTCCTTGCTGTGCCACCGTACTTTCGGAAACACAGCAGGATGGTGGTCGGGATGCTGGCAGGGCATGGAGCAGAGAGCTCCATGGGCGGGGAGCAGCGGCACATGAGGGTGAAAACAATGCTGGTAGGACAACGGCTGCTCAACGTGCTTTCTGTTAGCATTTGTGGACTTGGTTCAGCTACTCAATTTGTGATACCTAGAGCAGCCAAAATAACTCTATGCAAAATAAACAGCTGAGAGGAGATGAAAATAGAGCTAATAATAGAGTCATTAGGAGGAGAGCCAAAGCACAAATCGCAGTGTCTAGTGTAAAAGGGAAGTCAGAGAAGGGAAATGACTTTACGTACTCTACGCTGCACAGGGGACACAAATACCACCCCAAATGGCAGCTGCCTGTAGCAAAGGGACAGCAGAGGCTGTGTGGCCAGACCTGTTGGCTTGGCACTGGACATCATGCCAGAAGGATGATGCTCGAGTGCTGGGCAGGTTGTTCATGGCCCTGCCTGGTGGGCAACATCTCAGTGGGGTACAGTGGCAGGCAGGCCAGGAGCATCTCACACCATAAATTTGTGTCATTTGGGAAGATGGGAGCACCGCCCCGCTCTTACAGATGTGCAAGACACGTCTGTGAGGGGGTCATTTGCTGGCAGTAAGATGGGTCATGATTAAGAGAGCCACAGCCGGGCATTTCAAACCAGCAAAATGACAGTCCAGGAGGGTCAGCTGTGGTGATGGAAAACCATTTCCAGTCCTTGGATGGGCATCAATAACTGCAGTGTAGGGTGTGCGGCTGCCTCGTCCTGTCCTGCGGAGGCTACAGTCCTGCCAGCGGAGCTTAACCTTGGTGCATTTCATAAGGCAGGCACAATAGCAGAAGCGGTTAACAGTAGCAGAGCAGTCAGAATATTTTACTGACATTTTCTTGATAGCCCGTGTTTCTGATCCATCTAAGGTCAGACAGTGTATTTCTTTTTACCCTCAGGTGGAAGCTAATGATAATGCAGCTTCTTGACTTGCCATTCACAGCACCTGTTTAAAGTTGCTCGAAAAGGCTGTGCAACTGCACATCCTTAAACAGAAAACTTCAAGTCCCTTTTTGTGCAGAGTGCTCTTGAGTTTAGACCTACCTCCAACTTGAAATGGGAGGAAAGTCCTTCTAGAGAGCAAATAGAGGGCAATTAAATATATACTTGTTTATATAATAGCCTTCTGCCCAAGATGCTCAAAGCTATTCTCTATTATATGACCATTTCTGCTATGATAAAAACACTGTAGAGCAAACGATGCAAGCCCACGCTTCAGAAGTATTGACTGGAATGATTTCTCCCTGCTCCTCTTGCCGTCAGCTTTCTCAGGTGGTTCCCATCCAGTCTGTTGCATTCTTAAAATGGAAAAAAAAATCCTGATTTCTTAATCACGTGTTACAGAATGATTGTGATTTCCCTCAATATCTCTCTGTGCCTCTAGGGAAATATAGTCTAGGCCAATTTCTAGCATCTGTCTTTCCCAATCCCCTGTGCACAGCAAGGCGGAGAGTTTATTTAGTGGTGTGGGAATGTCCCCCTCTTCAATGATTTTTGCCTTCTTTGTTCTCTCATTCCTGGAGGAAGAACGCTAGAGGATCTTTGGGGTTTTTTTTTTGGAAGTAACATTGTGAACCTAAAAAATCAAACTTTTTGCTGAACAATTTTTATTTATAAGTAACATCTGAAATTGCAGTAACAAGAAGGAATATGAGATATATTCACATCCCCTTGATTTTCTTTACTTTCATGAAGTTGTCAGAATTTCAACATATACAACGAGTTTTCCTATTTAGCTGAGACATTCATGTGGCTTCTGTCAGAAGTTTCTTAGCTTCACACAAAAGTTCAGGCTAGAGAAATAATTTTCTCTCCATAATACAGGTGGGGGACCAAGATGCGGAGACTTGAACCAGATTTAAAAAATAATTGTCAAATCTAAAGCTGAGAGTAAAAATTAAATGGCAGTTTCAGAAGGAATTAGTAACTATTTTTTCATCTTTCAATACCTGAATGCCTTCAAACTCTGTCCCTCACCGATGTGCCTGGGTTCACCCATGAAGGCTGTGGAAGTTGAACCTGCACTCCCAGCTCTGGCCCAAAGTGCTGACTGGGCCCACATCCAATGGTGATGCAAACTTAGTCAAATATAGAGAAATATGTCCAGAAAAGCACAAAACAGTGACGAGGGTAATTAAATAGACTTTGCGAGGATGGTGTCATGTGTCATGGTGTTTGCTCATGCAGGTGCGGACCATCTTCGTCAAGGTGGCAAAAATGGCTCTTCTAAATAGGTGCTCCAAATGAGCTGAATCAAGGCAGAAAGATTTCCGTCTTTCCTGTTCACTCCTTGCACAATGAAAAGCAGAAGATACCTATGCCAAACCATTTCATTTCTTCCAGCTTTATTGCCAGCCTTCAGGCTGTCTCATTCTGGACCTGCTGCAATCCAATCTGCTCTTGCTAATACTCCTAATATAATATTTATAACAGCCCAGGTTGAACCAAAGGCTACTTGCACTGACAGATGCCACAAGCTATATCTCTCCTTTCCATTTTATTGTTTGGTAGCTTCTGGCAAAGAGGGAGAGGATCTGGTAATGAAATGTTCCTTCTCTGCTTTAAACGCACAGGAACATTTTGCTGTGCTGCCTATTATTCATGGGGGAGTAATCAAGTGGTTGCCAGTTGGTTATCAATGTGTTATGGAAGAGCAGGATGTGTGATTGCTGTGGATAAGGTATGTTTCTGATTTAATTATCAAGCTGCAAATGCGTATCAGCTTTCACACTTCTGGCTTTGGGGACGTGCATGTGGGAAAACTCCACCGCAACAGTGTGGACAGAGGGACCTTATTCTGTAACAGGGGTGTAAAGTCATTTCTCTGTAACTAAAGATAATGAGTTCTGCAGGACTATAAATAGGCCGTGGAGCTGTTTTGCAGATAAAGCATCTCTTTGCTACTTTGCTACAGCAGAGCACGGGGGGAAATTCTGCAGGGAACAATCTTCTCCTGGCAGATGGTTGGACCAGGAGACCTGCTCAACATTTCCCATGTCTAGTTTTTATGATTTATACAGCATCACCCCTTGGAAAAGCAATTCTGAGAGGACATTACCATTCTATGATAATCCACTGTACTTGAAAGAGAAAAAAAAAAGACGATATAAATATGCATGTTCCCTATGGTTGGAGCTAACCAACTTCTTCAGCTCAAGTTCTGTTTCAGTTTTTCAACTTTATTGGCTAGAACCACATGGAGTTTTTTGTTAGATGGCTGATTAAGCAAATTTCCATGGGAATAATAGCGATTTTGGGGGAGAGGTGAGAACGGTTGGAGGGAAAGAAGAGGGGAGATGAAGACAATTAGGCACCCTGGGTCCTGCACTGCACAAGAGCTAATGTCAGTCTCTGGTAAGGACCAGGCTGAGGAGGTATTCAGTATCTTCTGCCCTGGACATGTGCCCTAGCCACTAGGCTACTTATTAGCTCTCTCTGGGGAGAAGGAAACCTTCCTTTTTACCAAAATCCCTGTTTTCACCCAATCACAGAAGGAGAAAGATGATGAAATATCAAAAACAACTTTTGGAAGGAAAACAGCTTTCCTCCAAGCTCTATTCAAGTGCCTTGGGGAGGGGGAAGCTCCTCCTTCTGGTCTTCATTAGAAAGAGAAGTGTGAATCAAGGGGAAAAATAAGATCGAAGGAGAGTAAAAGGGTTCAGGGCAAAGTTTTTGCTCAGTACAACTCAGTGTAATGTTGCTGGCAACTGGGAGAGTTTTGCATTGCTCCATTATGAGCCTTTGCTCCATGTAGCAGCGCTACAGGGCACAGTTGCTATCCAAGGGCAGTATTCTCCAAAAGTAAAGATTGAAATGTTCAACCATGTTCATAAGGACAACAAAGACCAGAAACAAAAATATTTCAGATAAAGGAAATGTCATCAGGCCAAACTGGGAGGATAAGAAAATGTACTGACCAAAGAGCCCATGATGGGAAATGGCTGGAGACAGATGATTTTGAAATTAACAATTAGTTTTAAAGCTAACTAGCAATTCATTTAAAACCACAGTCCAAAAGGAAGACAATTAGGTCAGTAAATACAGAAAAGCTGTTGAAAAAAAAAAATATACCAACTTCATTTATGTTTGCAGCTGTGCTCTGTCCCCCACGTTTGATCTTTCTGTATAAACACAGTGCGGAAAAAAGGCTCAGAGCTTTCCAAGTACCGTGCACAAGCAGAGTGCAGAAACCTGACTATTTGTTGGTTTTAGTCTCTCTTGATATATGTCCATGGCTACGATATAGCATCCATTGATAACTCCTACTTCATACTATTGCTCTTTCCTGCAAAGGAGCTGTGGTCCTCTAAACATACAGTTTTCTTTAAGGCGAACATCACCCTGAGAGCTGGATGCCCTCATCTTGTGCAGATTTAATCTAAAACCACAGGAAAAAATGTATTCTGAATGCAAAGCAAATAGCAATTACCCTGACACTTCCTTATTTCAGCAATGAACTGCAGCTGTATTTGCTCTTGGGCAGGGGAACTGTTTTCACTTAAACCATGGGGAGAGGAGGCTACAAATCCCAGAATTTCATTGCCTGGAGGAATCCCCACGGCACATACATGGGTGTGAATTGCTTGAGTCCTTTGCTGGAAAAGAGCACACAAATTATTCTTGTCGCTCTTGTGACACAGCTGGCCAAGACAATTCACATCGCCTGGAAACCAGGAAACAGAGCTTACATCTAACTGATTTTGCTCAACTATTGTTTTTAAAAAGCCCCAGCCTCAGCAGTCCTCGAGAGGTCTCTCCCACTCCTTTAATTTCTCAATACATGTAAAACCAAACAGAAGAAAAACAGGGCAGAAGGTTCATGCAGTTAAGCTCCAGATTGATTTCATCCAACTTAATGCTTTTGAATCACTCTTTGAACAAAAGATTTAGCCTTCATAATCCTCCTTTTGCTCAATTTGCTGTTCCTTACCTTATGAAATCTACTATTTGTTTGGTTTCTCTGATTCCCACCCCCTGAACGAGTTTGCAGGAGAAAAAAATGGCTAATATCACAGGGAAAATTACTTTCAAGAATAAAATAGACTAAAAATTACAGTGCCAGCTTTTCTCTTATGGCTTTCATTGGAAAGGTGTACCCAAAACCACATGGAGCCCTTTTCACTGGGAATCATCTGAGCTGCTAACATACCGATCTGTGCGGCTAACCAAAACTTCTCGTATATCTCCAGGAGCAAGAATGCAATTAGACCTGCTGATTTCAAGGCTAATGCAGCCCTTGTTTTGGAAGACTGAGATTTGGTTTTAGTGTTAGAGACATTTGCAAAGGAATTCCTACCAGAGGCTCTGCTTCTTGGCAGCGTCTAGCAACATTGCCACCACTCTCCTTTTCCAAACATTTGAACCTATTTTTGTCTACATATACTTTAACGTGATTATGATGGAAACTGCCAAATCCAGTCAGCGCAGTGGGGTGGGCTGTCTCACATGCCGTGCCTCTCGGGGGCACCAAGATCCACTGCAGGAGCCCTTGGCTGCTGCGAGACGTCTGGCTTTCACCATCTCCTCCCTCGCTGCTCTGTCGGACAGGGGAGAATAACTCTGCCCGGACAAACAAGTCTGTCTTTCCTTTCCAAACATTTATCTCTGATTCATTGGGCCTTCAGGTCTGTTTAGGAGAAAGTAATTCAACGTCAGTATTTCAGCTGCAAAGAAATACACTGATGTGGGCAGCAGCCTGTTAGGCAGGAGAGCCAGACCCGCAAATCACTGTTTCCCATCACCCAAATCCTGTTCTACCCTGGATTTCAACTGGTGTGTTTTGAACAAAATCCTCTAGACCTTTTTGCAAAGCCCAGAGCTATCTGTGCTCACACCTTTCCTCATTTTCACAATATCTGTCTCAGATGTGCTGTAGACCTTGTTATGTGAGAACATTCGCAAAATAAAAAATTAAATGCACTTTATCCTTCTTACAGTCTGTAAAGCTAAAAATATCTCATCCTCCATTAGCTCTTCATTTAAAATAAATCAAATCAATTAAAAATCACTTTTAAGACATTATAAACTATTATATACTTGAAAACATATTCATTCTCCAAGTTGATCATAAATAAATATAAGTGCAAATTAATCTAAAGTACTCTGTGAAATTTTATCTTTCAATTAAACAATTTCAATGAAGCTTCTTAAGAAAACTTATTGCTGTGTTTCCTACTGTTCCATAAGGTCAGACAGATGCGATCAAACATACGTAACATGTCAGATATACACAAAATTCTCTTGCCATCATTTTTCTTTATGAGAAACGAAGAATACACATTAAACCATGTCAAAGAGAAAAGACCATACACCTAGGTTTAAACTGTATCTGTATTCTTTTGGAAAACTGGAACATGATTTCCTCTGAATAACAGACACAGAGCCCCAGGCACTTTATATGTTCAAAAATTAAACTTACAACTGGCATACATCTGGCAGTGATCCTGTACACTAAATCCATTTGGTTGGCCAGATGGCCTGAGACTTGCAGCTTTTTAATCTCACACACAAAGCACTTTAGGCTGGAAAAAACAATAAATACAACATAATACAGCATCATGACAAAAAGCCTCTTTTATTGGTTTTGGAGCTATAGGTACGGAAAAATACGGGCAAAGCAAGTATTGTTTTCAACATTTAATTCCTAAAATGTGACATATTCTGTGACTGCATCCTCTTTTCCTCCATTTCTTATACCTAATTGATCCTCAGCAAAGGATGAGTGATTCCTTAGGTACAAGGTTGGATGCTGGAGGCAGAGGACGGCATGATCTGCCACGACACCCCTCTGATGAGAAAGAGCAGGACTGCGAGATCTTAATATGTCTTTTATTCCTGCTCTCTTTTGGACAAACATCCCACATTGCCTTTATGCATTAAAACCAGAGGCAGCTTTAAAAAGTGAATTTTTCTACTGTCAATATTTTCAAACAGCCAAGTACATTTGTTTTGCTCTGAATGCGCGTTTCTTTTTCTCAAATACTTTTCTGTATGTTATTAGTGAACACCCTTCCTCCCATTGACTTCAGCAGG